>NC_047064.1:17531782-17831782 GCF_902459465.1 Asterias rubens | reverse complement strand
AACACGAGGAGAACTTGGAGGCAATTGGCAGGCATGTAGAGACACTTGGAGATGGTTTTACTAAGTTTTAACTCCCCAAAGTTACCCTATCACTAGGCTACTGTAGGTTCGGTTTACAGAGATTGGAAGAACCAGCTTGGTAGAACAACTTGTCAATGCACTGACCATTAAACAACATTGCCAAATAAAAACTGATTTTTTCCCTTTTTTACCTCAAGCCTGGGATGTCCAGAATATCTGCCACATTGGTGAGATTAAAGTCAATAGCCTAGAAACCAAATAAAGGAAAAAGCAGCAAAATAAACAAAAATAATATCTTGACAAATTCCAGACAGATTATGTCAAAAACATGCAGCTGAACTATATAAATATTGATGCTTCTAAAAAGGCATCCACAACCAGGATGCAATGTTATAAAGACTCTCACTATAAAAGTTTAAGTTTCTGAAGGGGCCGTCTACAGCTTTCAACATTGTTTGAAATTAAAGTCATCAAATGATTAAAGGCAGTGGACACTATTGGTAATTGTCGAAGAATAGCCTGCACAGTTGGTGTATCTCAACATATGCATAAAATAACAAACCTGTGAAAAATTGAGCTCAATCGGTCATCAAAGTTGCGAGATAATAATCAGTGATAATGAAAGAAAAATAACCCTTGTCACACGAAGTTGTGTGCGTTTAGATGGTTGATTACGAGACCTCAAGTTCTAAATCTGAGGTCTTGAAATCAAATTCGTGGAAAATTACTTCTTTCACAAAAACTATGGCACTTCAGGGGGAGCCAATTCTCACAATGTTTTAAACCATCAACCTCTCCCCATTACTCGTCACCAAGAAAGGTTTTATGCTAATAATTGTTTTGAGTAATTACCATTAGACCTTTTCGCAAATACCAATGCGCACGCGCAGACTGTTGAATGAGGTGCATTGTGGGATATATATGGATCAAATTTGGATACCAGCTAGACCACAATGCACCTAATTCCTAGCTTTACGCGCGCGCCCCGGTATTTGCGAAAAGGTCTATAGTGTCCACTGCCTTTAAAGACAGTGTACACTATTGGTAATAGACCGTATTGAATAGCCCCTTTTTGCTATGAAAAGTCGCCATCTTGTGGGGCAAACCGTATGCGCGTCCAAACGCAGACATCATCGAATTTTACACCATTCTCGGTTTGATTTCTACGGCACATGTCCACTGCCTTTAAGAATCCCCCAGCTCCAAAGTAGCGACTACCAACATGTTTTGTGGCAGTAGGCTCCACGGTCAAATCGAGTTTTATGATGCACTCATTTTACAACCGAGAGTCCTTATTAAAATGGTCAAAAAAAAATTCTCTAACCTCAGAGCTAAAATGGTGTAAATGTATTGTGTCTGATACCCTTTGGGGTAAATTGTTGTCAAAATCCCAAATGATTGATGATGTCAGCACTCAAATTTTTGTAATGGTCTGTACATTTTTAGTGCAAAGATTTTCTAGTTCATTCCTTGATTTTGACGATGTTTACCGGCTTATTCAGGAAATAGATAGACATTCCTCCAATCAGGGGCACCCTGTCAACCAGTGGCTTCATCTCAACGCGTAGGGTACCGTGAAGCTGTGAAAAACAGAGGAAAAAATTATTTTTGACTGCATTGAAGTTTAACAAAGTGTAGAACTGAAATAGGAACACAGTACACAAACAATGTGGGATGATGCATTAAAAGTTTAACACTTAAAGGAACGTTACAGAGTTTGATTTTGCTCAACAAACAGTTGCTGGCAGTGTAAGCACTTTATGTTATCTACCATGTAGAAGTTTGAGATTGATTGGCCAAACGGAAATTAGCTTCTCATCAAATATGACATTTCAGACAGAAATATTTCAAGGGATGTTTTCTACCACCATCACCATTAGATGGTGTAAGTTTTATGTAAATCTGTGATCTTAGACGAGTTTTTTTTCTTACAAATTCTGTAATGTTCCTTTAATTGTATAATGCATCCCAAATTAGCGCATCCACAGTCTCCTGAAAAGACATTGTTGTGAGAAACCAACCATCTGTTCGTTATGTTAAAGAGCTGAAATTAACCCACCTAATAAAATCACCAAGTGATAGGTCTGTGTTCAATTTCATGCTTGATCAAACTTTTCTTCATTGTTTTTTATTCCATCCATGCCATCAGGACGACCCCAGACACTAAACAAAAACTATTTGCATATTTTGGTATACTAATTATAACTAATAACTTTTCAAAGTGCATAAAGCAGGAGCCTCTATATAAACAATACAAACAAATGAAACAAACCCAATTTGACAATGAAGCAAACTAATATAATAATGTACAAATGTAGCTTCAAACAAGTGTCTTTAAAAGTCTTTTGAAAATCAGTTATAATAATATTAGTAATAGTGGCTTCTTATAGAGCGCACATATCAACATTTAGTGAGGCTCAACTCAAGGCGCTTTAAAAATAAAATTCAGCATTTTCCTGCAAGATGTGGGACTACGTTTGAATTATGAGACCTACAGTACTTATTTTGCATAGCACCATGTAATGGTTTACAAGGTGCTGTGGTGCATTATGTGTAGCCAGTCGCACCAACACCGCGCACCGTGGCGAACCCCTTCTCTTTGTGCACTGGGTTCTTTCTAGTAGAATCAGTGTGACAAATTTGTACTGGAAAGTCAATCCACAATGAAGGTGCAATGAAGTGGAAGGCTTTTTGACGATGGAATTCGTAAAAAAGGTTTGCGCCAGTAAGGATTGGCAAGCAGCTATAGGATGAACGGGAATATATTCACGCAGAAGGACAATTCCAAGCAAACATGGACATCATACATGACACAAAAAAAAATCTTTTCACCAACTTTTCACAAATTTGTTTCACAACTTTCTTTCCACTTAGAAGTTATAGCTAACATATAAAATCAATTTATTTTTAGTTGTTGACAAGAAATGAATTCGTTTTTGCCAAATAAGAACTCAGCTTGGGCTCCGTAGGCTTGGCTTAAAGGAACACGTTGCCTTGGATCGGA
This sequence comes from Asterias rubens, assembly GCF_902459465.1. Classification (NCBI taxonomy): domain Eukaryota; kingdom Metazoa; phylum Echinodermata; class Asteroidea; order Forcipulatida; family Asteriidae; genus Asterias; species Asterias rubens. The sequence continues at coordinate 17,828,757 of NC_047064.1, read as the reverse complement.
CGAGTTGATCTATTAAAAGCGTTTGAAACCGTTTGTTATGAAATGCATATGGTTAGAAAGATGTTTTAAAAGTAGAATATAATGATCCACACAAGTATCACTCGAAATTGCACGGTTTTCCTTTTACGTCGCGAACTATCACGGTCGGCCATTTATGGGAGTCAAAATTTTGATAAATGGCCGACCATGTTAGTCGACAGGGTAAAAAGAAAACCACGCAATTTCAAGGCATATTTGTGTAGATCATTGTATTCTACTTTAACAATATCTTTCTAACCATATACATTTTACAACAAACGGTTACAGAACGCTTTTCAAAAACCAACTCGACCGATCCAAGGCAACGTGTTCCTTTAAATTTACTGGAGAATTGCAATGCGACTGACCCTATTGCGACTGACCAACACCATGGTTTGACCATGTACATGTATACCTAAACGTTCAAGTTGCTGGCCATTTATAAGTATACTGTTGGATACTCATGTATAAAAGTTGTGTGTTGCAGTTAGTAAAACTTTCGCAAGGTTTTTAGTTGGAGGAAACTTTTGAATTGTGACTAGTGAATTTTGTCCATGTCCTTTTTGTGTAATGCGACTGACTGCTTTTTAACAACTGTGCTCTGGATGTTATATAATATCCAGAGCACAAAGCCCGCAACATTTCTTATATCAATTCAAAGCCTCGGGTGTCAGGTACAAATCAGTAGTGAAAAGAATATCTCGCACAGAACTACCAACACCAAGATAACAAGATGACACAGAAAAGTGTAATGCGACTGACCATGGAATTGCCCATAAGATAAGATATTAAACGGTGTGAGGCCATAAAGAGCTTTGAAAAGTTAAGAGATTTGACTTCTCACACACAGATATTCGTCATCTGATTGGTGGAACGTCATGTGTCATCCAGAGGGAAATTCCTGTGCCCCTTCAAGAGAGTAGTTCAAGGTCTATGTATCATCTCAAGTGCTGAATGTTTGGAGAAATTCGTCTCCCACACAGCGACCTTTGCTTGGGTATGGGTCACCGTGTGACTCACTTCCCCTTAATGGGGGTCACAAAAATCAGCCCTTCTGTCAATACAAGTCCAGATTTGTATCTTTTCTTTGACAGTCGGTGAACTTGAAGGAACTTGTGTCTGGCCCACTTTAATGGCTCTGCTTACCGCCAAACTCTACGCTAATGATCACCATTTTCTGCTTACTGTGCAGGTGCCGATTTCTGTAGCTGTGTAAGCAAAGAGTACCTAACAGCAGAACAATGATGGTGCGTGTACCTGCTTACAGGCTAACAACGAATACAAAGGACCCTGCTTTCAATATCAAGCACCATTGAAATTAATTGTCCAGTGTCTCATATAAGTGACTGCTTAGATCTGCTGGTGCGCTTTTGAGCTTGGAAAGTTTAGTCGAGCCTAATAAATGTTTATTACCTGGTGGCTATCAATTTTGTTTTATTTATTATTATTGGTTTATTAAAACACATTCAAACATTGCAGCTACAAGCTGAATTGAGTTTAAAATACAAAGATTCATATAAAAAAATAGAAATTTAAAATTTACAAAAACAAAACATTAAGAGATACATTGTACAAATTGTTTTGAGCTGGCAAAAGGGGAAAAGGGGAATGGCAAAAGTTAAGCTGTTGAATATTCATAACCTTTTTCAACAAGACTTGAAAAGTACCTGTGAGCTTGGATGAAGCAATAGCAGCAATAGCAACACTCAAACCTCATAAATATTCATGAACTAGTGTCTTTCAATCCCTGCTCAGATCTATTCAATTATCATGAGCCAGACGGAAAGAGAGTAGTAATGATCAAGTCTAATCAATATTCATTACCTGGAGACTCTCTATCCCCGCCTTGAAGCGCTTCAATGCTTTCAGACTGATCTCAATGTCACAATTGCCTGCATAACTGAATAAAGGAAGAAAGAGCAAACATCATAGAAACACAAGCTACATGTACATAATGTACAATCAATCAATCAGTCAATGTTGGACACTTCAGATTGTTGTTGAAACGTCAAATGACTTAATTTGTCACTCAAATTCGACAAAACTTGTGAATTTTTCAACCTGAAACTTGTACCCGGAATTTGGGATGACTGATCACCCTCGTTCTCTGAAGGCTTTTCAACTTCAACATTTACATTGCAAACTGGGACAGTTTCTTCATTTCTTTCGTGATACTGTTTTAACATGTTAATGTGACAAACTCGTTTCTGTTTACGCCTATCAGGAGTGGAAATTAAATAGTCTAAATCATTAACCTTACGGTCAATTACATATGGTCCACTGTAACGAGCTTTAAGTGGCTGTCCTGGCATTGGTAATAATACTAAAACCTTATCACCAGGATTAAAAGTACGGACTTTTGACCTCTTGTCATACCAAGTTTTCATGCCATCTTGAGTGGCTTTCAAACTAGATTGGGCTAACTTACACGCATTATGTAAGCGATCTTTCAACTTCACAATGTAACTCAGGATATTGTCATCCGTGTTTTCAGACAACCATTTCTCTTTGACCAACTTCAATGGTCCCCTAACAGTACGGCCAAATACAAGCTCAAAAGGGCTGAACCCTAAAGATTCTTGTACAACTTCTCGTACTGCAAACATTAACAAATGAATACCTTCATCCCAATCTTTATCATTGTCCATACCATAAGTCCTAATCATGGTCTTGAGCGTCTGATGAAAACGCTCGAGTGCGCCCTGACCTTGTGGGTGATACGCACTAGAAGTAATTTGGTCAATGCCTAAAGCATACAACTGTTCTTGAAACAATCTAGAAGTAAAATTACTCCCTTGATCACTCTGAACAACTTTTGGCAGTCCAAAATGAGTGAAAAACCCTCTCAACGCTTCACCTACTGGTTTTGCCTTAATGGATCTTAGTGGGATTGCTTCAGCATATCTAGTTGAAGCACACATTATAGTAAGTAAATACTCATGACCTGACCTAGTTTTAGGCAAAGGCCCCACACAATCTACAATTACTCTGCTAAATGGTTCTTCAAACGCAGGTATTGGGTGTAATGGTGCACGAGGAGGTTTTTGGTTTGGTTTTCCAACCAGCTGACAAGTATGGCAGGTGCGGCAATACTCGGTAACCGACTTTCGGATACCAGGCCAATAAAAATGTTGTAATATTCGATCACATGTTTTGGTGACACCCAAGTGTCCAGACATAGGGATGTCATGAGCTAAACTCAAAATGTGTGAACGGTAACCTGATGGAACAACTATTTGATACAACACCTTCCATTCATTGTCAGCGGGCACATCTGGTGGTCGCCATTTGCGCATGAGCACACCTGACTTGATAAAGTAACACACAGCGAGACTACTTGTCTCGGTTTCAGTATGTGCTTGGTTAAAAAGAGTCACCAAATCAGTATCCTTACTCTGTTCAGATATTAGCTGTTCTCTACTTAAAAAGATGTCAGAGTACACACCCAATTCATTCAATAAGGCTGAGCCCTTACTGTCATGAGGAACAGAGTGATTGTCTGCATCTAAAGAATTTACATTCTTGTCAAAAGAAACCCTAGGGATTTCATCAGATAGACTAGACATGAAAGTCTCAGAAATGTCCAAGTCTAAATCAGTATGAACTGGTGCCTTAGTCTTACGACTCATGGATCGAGTTGTAACACAAGCGGGGAAAATACCAGGAAATTCTTCCTCTAATAACCTAGTATTATTATCAGAACAAGGCACACTTGTCATACATGGTTCTACAACTACCTTAGCGCCAGCTATTTCATTACCTAACAGTAGTGTTATACCATTAAGCCCCGAGGGCAAAGTGGGGGTAATGCCCACTGAAATTGGACCAGAAACTAAGTCTGACTGTAAATACAACTGATGGAGAGGTACACCAAAAGATTCATTACCTATACCCGTAATGCACACATCGGTGCCGAGTGAAGACTCTTCACTTAAAGGAACTTCCCCTTTTAACAACAAAGATTGAGTGGACCCCGTATCCCTCAAAATAGTCACTGGGTAAGTAGGTGAATCAGAACGCTCATCAAGCGATACAAATCCCTTAGAAACAAAGGGCATAAACTCCTCTCTAATGTCAGACAAAGATGTCCTTTTGTGATCAAACTTATTTAAGCTTGAAAGAGATGTACTATTGGTAAAGGCAACAGTTTTTGACTCGGCAAGAGCCGCATTTTTCCTTTTCAATGCATTACAAACTGATATAGCATGCCCAAATTTCTTACAGTAATTGCATTGTACTTGTTTGGAAGTGTCAAAAAAGCTATTGGAAGTTGACCCTTTAGAACTTGCATCAGAGGTAGACTGTGGTTTTGTCTCAGTCTTTGGCCTATTATCAGAAACAGGTTTAGATTGAACAAAAGTCTTGTTGCCTTTCTTGTGATCCTGAACATTAGCATGCAAAAAACTAACTTTGTGTGTCAAAGCAAAATCATCGGCCATCACAGCCGCTAATTCTAAATCTGTAACTTTCTGCTCTTCTAGGTGCGCTTTGACAGCATAAGGCATGTTAGCCTTAAATTCCTCAAGAAGGATTAGCTGTCGTAACATGCCAAAGTCTTCCTTAACTTTACAGGATCTACACCAACTATTGAACAAGGTTTTCTTCTCATAAGCAAACTCAACATACGTTTCGTTTTCTCGTTTTCGTTTTTCACGAAACTTCTGCCTATATGCCTCTGGTACAAGTTCATAGGCTTTCAAAATTGCAGCCTTGACTAAATCATAATCAGCGCTTTTGTCAATAGGAAAAGTGGAATAAACCTCTTGTGCTTTACCAACTAGTACACTCTGTAGAAGCAAAGTACGCATATCTTTAGGCCACTCAAGTCTATCGGCAACTTTCTCAAAGTGAGCGAAATATTTGTCAACGTCTTTCTCCTTAAAAGGAGGTACTAATCTAATGAACTTGGTAGGATCAAATTTCTTTGCAGAGATTGATTGCTCATTGGATTTGGAATGCTGTTTCAGCTGAAACAATTCCAACTCTTTGTCTAATTTCTTTGACGCTACTAGCTGAATTTCTAGCTCAAGTTGTTTAAGTTTAATAGCCGCTTCAACTGAATGACCATAACCCTCTACTTGTTTTTCTTCAACCATTGATTCTTCCAAAATTTCTACTTCAACCAAATGTTCCAAAATTACTGCTCGTAGGTCAGCCTTTTTCATACTAGCAGCTACGGAAATTTTGTAATGTTTGGCAACCTCGAATAACTCGGCCCTTTTTAAACCAAACACTTTGTCCTCCGAAGGACTCTCTTCAAAGTCAGCGACGAAGTCTTGTATTGAAAACTTCTCCGCCATCGTGATATAATTGCTGGTTAAACAACAGAGAAATTGGTTCACTTAAAATTTGTAAGTGAAATCGAAACACTGAATTTTAAAATGGCTCAGGAATTTTCTGAATTTTGTTCAGTTCTTTCCCGGACAAGCCCCCAATTCTGTTACGTGCGCCTAATTCATTACAATGTCAAAAAGGAACCAAAGCACGACAGAGACATTTGACAAGGAAGAGTGAAACCTAACCAGCGATTATATTCACGATGATAATTTAATTTACTCAAACAACAATATTTAAAGCAATAGAACCATTAATAATGCACATGGCAGATTTAATACAATTCAAAAGAGAGACCCTAAGATTATAGCTACCGGAAGTTTGATGACTGGGTTCGATGTGCTGGTTACACGGTGCCTCTTCTAAACTGACGTCTGGCACTAGATTGGTACATCTAGGGAGAGCCTCAAACCTGGCATGGGTTTAGGCCATCTAGGAAGAGCCTCAAAACCGGGCGTGGGTTTTAGGCCATCTAGGAAGAGCCTCAAAACCGGGCGTGGGTTTTAGGCCATCGGAGCGCAAGAACCGGGTGGTTCAAGCCATCAACTTGAAGGAGAAAGAGCACAGTTTTGGCTGACTGTCTCTGTGCAAGAACCGGTTGGTTCAAGCCATCAACTTGAAGGAGAAAGAGCACAGTTGTGACTGACTGTCTCTGTAACTGGAATATGGCTGAAACACCAATACTGGACAATGGTGTGGCCGATGGTTGAAGTGGTGACACCCATCAATGTATGAGTTGGGCAGAGCCCCTGGCTGACTCAGTGGTGGCGGAGTGATGAGTGTAACCCAGCAAGAGGCATACCCAGTATTTTATAGGCTAGAAACATCACACAATGCAGTGGGCAATTATACTAAACATTGTGTCCACTGCACCTTAATAATAAGTTTGGAGTGTCAACACATTAAGGACACAATGTTACATTATGACCGTTGCATAACATCTAACAATACACATTGTGAAACAGACTGACCTGTTTTGCCAAATACCACAGATGTTCTTAAAGACCAACAAATATGTCATAACAAAAGGAACAGGATAAGGGGGAGAGAAAGCCCATCTGTAACAATGTTGTCAACCAATCATGATTGATTGACAACATTCAAGTTGAGCTAATTTGAAACAACAGCGTGAGCAATTATAATAGATGTTAAATTTGCATCGGGATAAAGAATATTAATTTTGGTTTTTACCCATACACCGATGTGTGTTAGCACTGTTTACTCAGTACTTTCCCGAGTCCTGTGAAAAAATATCACAGGCATGTTACTCAGGTGGGATTCGAACCCACGACCCTTGCAATTCTAGAGCAGTGTCTTACCAACTAGACTACCGAGAGCAATTATTAGTGAATAGGATGGAACAAGGTTGGTTCCGAGGAAGATCGAGAGCATTTCTTCAAAGCATCTACCAAGGATGAACACTATAATAAACTGTTATAATTGACAAGGGAAAGTAACCGAGTACATTTTATATTATTTTGGATTGCACAATTTTAACAATGAAAAAAATTACTAGAGTAACCTGAGACTTCTGGATTAACAGGCAAGCGCTCTACCAACTGAGCTATTTACCAACTGAGCTATCTAGCCCTACAATGTATACTTGTAAATATCTTGATTTGAAAGGTGGGAGGAGGGAGTCAAGTCAGAAGCCATTCAAACTGTAACTGCCGTATAGCCAGGAATCACAGTGCTAATACCAAGTTTACGATACAACCTGGGAAGCGGAAGCCAACATGGCCAAGGGATCACTTAAAGCTAAGGGGATGAACCTTTTGTTTAAAATGTATACCACAGTTCATTGCTCTGAATATAATCAGTTTGCAACACATCCTCTTTGGTCATTTAGTTATTTGTTTTTAATTTTCTTCACATTAAGTGTCGATACTTACAAGATTTCCAAGTCCAGAATGATCTCATCTCGACCGACGTGATCAGTGTAAACTTTCACTCCTCCAATGCGTAGTGGCTAAATTCATCGACAACAGAAAAAGACAGGGTATGAGTGACAAAAACTGACAGTGCCTCATTGGTCGTGAGATAAAGCTCCCTGAATACACATTTTTTAAAGGATTTTTTAAATTTCTAATACTACAAATTCATGATAATAACTAGGTAGGCTGTTCACCCTTACTCGCATCTGAGAAGCTTATTTGTGAAGGACGCTGCTACAATGGGTTTAAGTTGCAGGCATGTACATGTACATACGGGCACCTTGGCAACCAGCCTCATGTACATACGGGCACCTTGGCAACCAGCCACATGGCCATTTATTATGACCTTGGAGAACAGAATGAGAGTTATTCCAGAGGCTGGAAAACCAAAACCCCAGAGAAAAAAATTAACGATAACCATGGAAGCAGTAAAGCAATCAGGGATTAGCTTTTTATTTCAGATATCAAATAATAAACAGGGGAAACAAAGTAAAAATTACTTGAACCAACAACCTTCGGATTAAAATGCCAGCGCTCTACCAACTAAAGCTGTCTAACCCCCAATAATTAAACTTTATTATGTATTGTTCATGCCATTCCCAGACTTCTGGCTGTGTCCTTCATCTGTCGCTACCCATCCCATGACGCACCAGACTACCAGCATATTTATCATTCAAGTTAATCAAATGATTAATTAAATGATCAGTGTTTTATAATATAAAATTTAAAGACAGATGAATTTTTACGAGGCTTTTTGACGAGTCTAGTATCTTTTTTTTTGTAATTTTTATTGCTTTTCAGGTTTTCTGTATAAATCAGTCAACTTTTTTTTTGTAATTTTTAATAATGTAAACACTAAACCTAATTGAATTGAATAATTGAAATGGAAGACAACACAATAAAACGGTTTATTTCAATCGGGTCTGGTAGTGCCGGACTGAATTACTACTTTCCACCGCCTGCATTTCATGGGCTATTTTGGTCTCAAGTAAAACAAGAAAATCCCAAAGCATTAGAAATGTAATAAACCCATACACAACACACTGTCCACATTTGAAACATATGGTACACAATACAGCCAAAAAGATGTTTTACTGTCCCCTTAAAGACAAAGTGTACCTTTGATTTTTGTTAAGCGTTCGAATGTTTCAATTCTTAAGAATAAAATGCAATTTACATGTGAAAATTTCATTTTCAAAGGTTGCCATTTTGAGTCACACTTTTGAGAAAATTTACGCAGTACTGTATCTCGCATTCAAATCTTTGGGCATAAAAACTTACATACTTTTACATAACCACAGTGTAATGTTTCTCAAAATGCTTTCAGTATACATACATGTACTATTGAAAGCTGCTGCTAAGCTTCAAAGGCCACATAAAAAAAAAATGTTGATTGTCCCCGCCCGACCGTTCAAAGCCCCCCGACCCATTTAAAAATCTTTATCTGGATACCTCCTTATACTTTTACTGCAAAGATCTTTCAGCTGATATTTTTTTCAAGCCTAACCAACAGTTTTTATTTGTATAAGAGTGATAACCAAATGTATACTTTCCCTTTGACTCATGAACAAAATAAAATCTGTAGGATTTGAAACTTTGCATGGTGGAAATAAGATATAGAAGAGTTTGCGGTAACACCATGTAATGACTATCTCTAAATGAGTTGGGGTGGTTCTGAAAAGAACCGTTGGATAAACTCGCCGTTTCAAGAACCGTTGGATTAACTCGACGTTTCGATGAGTTAATCCAACGGTTCTTTTCAGAACCACCCCATCTCATTTAGAGATAGTCATTACATGGTGTTACCGCAAACTCTTCTATATATAAATTAAAATCTGGGGAGCAGGATGGCTAAAATGTTTTTTGTCACTGCCTTTCAGTTCTGCGGACCCCGGTTCAAATCCCAACTCAGACCTGAGCCTTCCAATTTGGTTGGGTTTTCGGTCCCTGTTGTTGATTGTCTGGGACTTGGGATTTAACTCCAACATTTAAAAATATATGGTTTGACCAACCTGTTAGTGGGGCTGGCCCTATTAAATTAACAATGAAATGAATAAACAAATAAATAAATAAACAGTTAAAAAAAAGTTCAATCTATTCTAACCACAGTTTCCTCGAAATTGTTTATGACTCACAACATAACATCAACTTCTTTAAAAGGTAACAAAATGCCAAAAGGCATACATGTACATCACCAGGTGCCTCCATCCTGTGACCTGGGCCCAATTTCATAGCACTGCTAAGCATAAAAATTTGCTAAGCATGAAATTTCTTCCTTGATAAAAACAGGATTACCAACCAAATTTCAACTTTTTGCATATTGCTTGTTACTGGTATTTAGCTGTTGTTGGTTTATCCTGAAAATCACGTGGAAATGTTGATGGTAATCTTGTTTTTATCAAGGAAGAAATTTCATGCTTAGCAGCTCTATGAAATTGGGCCCTGGGCTCAATTTCATAAATCCTGTAAGCACACAAACTCACTAAGCACAAACAAAAATTACTCAACATAAACAGGTTACCAGTAACAGCCAAATTTACGTTCAGTTTGCATTTTTGTGACCAGTGCCCCACTCAATTTTTGCCTACAAGTAGCAAAGTAATTTTTCAACTCATTATTATTGAATATCTTCTTTCACTAAGCCCAAATCCATACCAGCTAATACGAATCTTCTTCTTATCAGTCTTATGGAATTGGGCCGTCCTGGCAGCATTAATCTGTAAAAAGTTAGTCAGGTGCCAATCCTGACCTAAATACATGTAGCACAATGTATGGCCGTGTAGACCGTATTGTACAGACCGTATGGAGGTCTACATGCGTACATCAAAGAAACACGCAGCACGCAGCATTCTCGGTTTGATTTCTACGGCACAAGCACGCACACAAGCACGCACACGCTCGCAGACGCCATCGTGTAGGGCAAATATTTGAACGGTGACGTCATATTCATTACGGTCTATTACAAATTTGGCTACGACTGTTACTAAGAATGTTACTAGGGATTCAACCCATGATGAAATGGACATCTGGCCGAAGCCATTATAGCCAGCAATTCATGCACAGACTAATGCACTACAAGCGCCTTAAAAGTACCACTCTATCCCAGCACAAGTTCACTTTGTAAGCAATAAGAGAGCATCTTTGATAGAAAATAGAGTCATTTTTCTATGTGATAATGAACCAAAAAAATCAATTTGTTTCCAATTTTGATTGTCCTTCGACAGACGCGGACAAACCGATTGTACTACTTTTCAAACATGGTTTCCCCTGAAACACAAACTTCAAACATTTACTTTTTTTATTCTTTGGCGGGCACACTTTGTCCTTGGTCCTTTACTACTGCTAAGCACACAATGGTTTGCAAAGAACAGTTATTTATATGCAGGCATATTATGTCCTTTTACGCTCAGTCTTTGGTGAGAAGTCAATGCAGTGAAGCAGAAATCCGAAGAAGTGCAATACGTACCTGCACCTTGGTATTTTACAAAAAATGTTTTCTCACTCTTAACTAGGGTAGACTGAGCCGGTGTTCATATTTGACTATTAGCGAAGAAATTTGAGACGCCGGAAGTCTCATTATGTCTTTCTCACCGTGAACAAAATGTAATCTATGAGATTAAACTACATATACCTATTACTACCTGTGTAAAAAAAAAAAAATAGAAAAAAAATAGCAAGTTCTACTAAAAGAAACAAAGTTTAGGTGAGTATTAGTTACAGTTGGGAAAAAAAAGACCAATAAGTACCTCCTTCCTCCCATTTTTTTTTTACTTTTACCAAAGACCCCAAAATCAGAAATCAAATTTAAGTTTAAAAAAAATTATTTGTATTAAAGTTAGAAGAATACCAGTTCTGAAATTATTAGTAAATGCCAAAAATTCATGAATTGATGAACTGTTGAACTTACGTATGTGCCAAGTTTAATCTTCTCAAATCGGAAAGACTTGAGGTATGACGGGAGAGCTTTCTGAACAGCCGGCTCCACGGTGTCACGGAGCATGCTCGCAACGTAGCCCTCGATGTACGGCCACAGCTGCTTCACCATCTGGAGACAGGTTTGAAATTTCAAATGTATAAAAACGTAATCCTGGAACAATTGAGAGCTGATCCAGGGTATAACCGAATCCAGAAAAAAAGAAGGGGAAAAAATATGCAATAATTATGATTACTGTTTTATCTATATTGTTTTATTTATATTTTATGCAAGTACATGTACGTGTATGCCCAAAACAAGGCTGAATGCCAATCTCTGTATGAGGCCACAAGAAGACAAATTTCTTTATGTGAAACGAACTCAGGGGAGCTGAAGCTAGGAATTGATAGTCCTCTTAAAACAGTCTAGATTGTAGGATGGAGGGAAACATGCAACAGGCAAGGAGTTCCAAAGAGGTGAAGTACACGGAGTACCGGTAAGACTGTCCGAATGGCTCCTTGTTCTACATCTCAGATTAATTGATCAAAGGTGATTTAGTTTTGCTTTTGTCATTTGTTTGTCAAATCTAATTGATTCAGGTGGTTGATTTGGTAGTTGGGTCCTTGAGCAAGACACTTCACTTAATGGCAGTGGACACTATTGGTAATTACTCAAAATAATTATTAGCACAAAACCTTACTTGGTTACAAGTAATGGGGAGAGGTTGATGTATAACGCATTGTGTGAAACGGCTCCCTCTGGAGTGTAACATAGTTTTCGAAGTAAGAAGTTATTTTCCACGAATTTGATTTTGAGACCTCAGATTTTGAATTTGAGGTCTCGAAATCAAGCATCTGAAAGTGCACAACTTCGTGTGACAAGGGTGTTTTTTCTTTCATTATTATCTCGCAACTTCGATGATCGATTGAGCTCAAATTTTCACCCCTCTGGCTAGCACCAACAACATCAGGGCCCATTTTCATGGCTCTGCTTACGGCAAGCACAGAATCGGCGCTTACGGAAGCAGGGAATTCTGTACTTACGGCAAGCGTATTTCACGGGTTAGCAGCGAGTTTTGGCTTCTGCGCGTGTGTACTCCACGTTACTAGACATTCTAGGCTCACAAGGCTAGCGCAGACATTTGGCGCTTGCACGTAAGCTGGGAATCATGATCATAAGCGCAGAATTCGGCGGTAAGCAGAGCCATGAAATTGGGCCCAGACCTCCACTAGGCTACTGGTCACTACTGTTGAGTTTTAATCTAGAATTGAGCTTGCCCACCTCCCACTATCAGTTTGCTTCAATAGCTATATTCAAGAAAGGATTTCTGGTTTCACACAGGACTAGCACTACTGAACACGCACTACTGAACACATTCAATGCAACATAATGTGCTCTAGAGAATTAAACTGAACTCACTATGTGGACCTCAAAGTCTACCCCTCCAAGATTCATTGAATGTATCCTCAGACCTGTTATTCACATCAAAGGCACACAGGTATTAAGCTTTTGGAGGCGGCCTTCGAGTGTGGAGGGGAATGTCTTGAATGCAAAATAAAACACTATAAAGAATGGCAGTGGCCTGTAGATGCCCTATCTTGCTTGCCTCAACTTATTGCTTCTCGATATTTTCTTGCTTATTCTATGATTTAGGAGACATAGTATAGGCACCTTTTAACTGTTCCCTCCTGGGTATCCTACTGTTGTTTTTATCTGAATTCATAATCATGTTGCCTGAGTAAAATATAAAGGCCCCCAGTATTATTAACATCCCAACCCCTTCAAATGCCAGCACCTAGACCATCTCCAATTTAAATGCTCCTTTCGGTGAAATGTTTTCCCTTTAAATTGTTCTGCCCAAAACAAAACAAAAATTTAAATAGCAGCCATCCCCTGAGGACAAGGCAAACCAAATTAAGACAAAACAAAAAAAATATTCTAAATTTTCTTAAGAGAAAATTAACAAGCACGACTGTACCTTGTTCAGCCATTCAGCTCTCTCTGTATCAGGGAAGTACACCTGAAAAGCACAAAGTGGACAAAATTATTTTTAAAACAAAACATGTCAATCAAAAGTTTGTTACTTCAGGTTTTATAAAGGAACATTACAGAATTGGTAAGAAACTTGTCTAAGGTCACAGATTTACATAAAACTCACACGGTCTAATGATGATGATAGTAGAAAACATTCCTTGAAATATTTCCGTCTGAAATGTCATATTTATTTGATGAAAAAATAAATAAAAATAAATTCCCGTTTGTTTGGAGTTTATCGCGTTATTCATTGTTTTTTTAAATCAAAATCATGCAAAATATCAAAATGTGTTATCGATTTTTCACTATTTTCTTGTGACCAGAACTGCCAGTTCTGAAGCAAGTTCTACTAAAAAGAAACAAAGTTTAGGTGAGTTTAGGTTAAGTAACAATCTGACCAAGATACTAAAAAAACAGCAAAATAATATATGTAGTTTCAGTACAAAAACAAACAGCAGCATAAGGGATTGCCCAAAAGTGAACTAAATCGCAATCTAAAAGACCAGAATAAAAATTCTACCCAGCTAATGATGAAAAAAAAAACACAAGAAGACTGCATTTCATGGTGTAGCATCAGCCTCAAGTACTTGGAAACAAACAAACTCACTGGGAAAAAACAAGTTTGATATTATAATAGTGTGATATAACTACATGTAATAAAGAAAATACCATCGGAATGTGTGTTCTCAACAGAGCTGATTAGCTCTATACAATGATGTTTACCCAGCTCCTATCTGAACAAAAAGTACAATTACACACAGATAGACCTATATCTGTAAATTATGTTATCATTGGCACTGATAACAAAAAACTTGTGACTTGGGATTTAAGCATTATTCAGAATTATTTGCAGTATGTTTTTGTATTCATAGTTTGGAAGTGTCGTGGCCGAGCGGTTAAGAGCACCGAAGTCAAACTCTGGTGTTTCTGATCAGCAGAGTGTGGGTTCGAATCCCAGCCGTGACACTGTGTCCTTGAGCAAGACACTTAACCATTGCTTCGTCCTTCCGATGGGACGTAAAGCCGTTGGTCCCATGTGTTATGTAACGCATGTAAAAGAACCCAGTGCACTTATCGAAAAGAGAAGGGGTTCACCCCGGTGTTCCTGGTTGTGGCTGCTTAATGCGCCATAGCACCTTGTAAACCCTTTTAAGGTGCTAAATAATTGGGTCTCAGAATTCATCACTGCAATAACCTATCTTTCTGAAAGTTTGTATATACTCAGCGCCTTGAGTACCTTGTTTGGTAGATACGTGTGCTATATAAGACTTTGATATTATTATTATTGTTTGTTTTTGCATCTCACACCCCCAATAGGCCCAATAGAATTTTACTAGGCCTAAACTTATTTATTGGGTGTCGTGGTCGAGCGGATAAGAGCACCAAATTTAAGCTCATGGTGGTGCTTCTGTTCAGCAGACTGTTGGTTTTAAAGGCAGTGGACACCATTGGTAATTACTCAAAATAATTATTAGCATAGAACCTTTTTTGATGACGAGTAATGGGGAGAAGTTGATGGTATAAAACATTGTGAGAAACGGCTCCCTGTGAAGTTCCATAGTTTTTGAGAAAAAAGTAATTTTCAACGAATTTGATTTGGAGACCTCAGATTTAGAACTTGAGGTCTCGAAATCAACCATCTAAACGCACACAACTTCGTGTGAAAAGAGTGTTTTTTCTTTCAATATTATCTCGCAAGTTCGATGACCGATTGGGCTCAAATTTTCACAGGTTTGTTATTTTATGCTTATGTTGAGATACAACATACTGTGAAGGTTAGTCTTCACAATTACCAATAGTGTCCACTGCCTTTAAATCCTGGTCGTGACACTTGTGTCTCTGAGCAAGACACTTCACTATAATAATAATAATAACAAATTCTTATATAGTGCATGTCACAATAACCGTGTCAATGCTCTTTACATTAGTGCCCTGGTCATAGGGCCAATAACATCTCTGTAATGTTTCTCAGCTCCAGGGGAGTATACAGCCCTGAGCTGCCTGTAAGGCGCTTTTCATACACAATATCAACCTCTACCCTCGCAGGTACCCATTTATACCCCTGGGTGAAGAGAAGCAATTATAGTAAAGTATCTTGTTTAAGGACACAAGTGTCACGACCGGGATTCGAACCCACACTCCGGTGAATCAGCACCAGAACTTGAATTCGATGCTCTTAACCACTCGGCCATGACACTCGACTTGCTTCTCTCCATCCAGGGGTTAATAAGTACCTGTGAGGGCAGAGATGGTTCTTGTGATTGATTTAGCCGAGTAGCGTATGTTAATGTTGCAAAGGTTGTAATATGTACGTATAATACTCCCCAGGGAGCTGAGATGGTCTAAGGAATGAAATAAGGCCCAGTGACCAGGAGAAATAGTGTTGGAAGCATTTTGAGATGCCCCTTGGGTGTGAAAAGTGCTTCGACATAAAAACTGGTTATAAATTATGAATAATATTAATCACAATGCAATCCATACAAAATCATTACAGACATCAACCTTACAATTGGTGGGCCATGGTCTTTGTTGCCCAGCCAGCAGGGGGGTGTACGGTGTCTATTATATCTGGGTGTCTTTTGGGAAATGCACCCAAGAAGGCATTTAAGGCATGTGCTGATAGATCCAGAGGGGAAGTTATTGCAATATCTTTCTGAATTAATTTTTTTTGTGCGTTTGGACTAGCAATCTTTTGGGTACTTCCAGTTTTTTTTTGTTTTTTTTTTCAAGGCAAGTGAAATGTATTTGTTTGTAATTTTTTTTAACTTGATGTGAAGGGGATAACAAAGTGAAACTTAATTGAATTTGAAATTGAATATAAGCAACTCTCATTGTTTAGTTTTTGTTTACATGGTATTGTAATCAAAGCCTAACCTTTGATACAGATGGTGAAGTACTAAAACACAAGGGGACCGCATGATCAAACTAATGAGATGCAATATCACAGGTCCCTGGAGACACGGGAGCAACTTCATGAGCTGCTTTAAAAGCAGAATGCTTTAAAAGCAGAAAATAATGCTCAAGAATTGTCTGCTTAGCAGAAATTAGCACTTAGCAGGATACCAATCACACATTGTACAAAGCACAAAGTGGACAAAATTATTTTTAAAACAAAACATGTCAATCAAAAGTTTGTTACTTCAGGTTTTATAAAGGAACATTACAGAATTGGTAAGAAACTTGTCTAAGGTCACAGATTTACATAAAACTCACACGGTCTAATGATGATGATAGTAGAAAACATTCCTTGAAATATTTCCGTCTGAAATGTCATATTTATTTGATGAAAAAATAAATAAAAATAAATTCCCGTTTGTTTGGAGTTTATCGCGTTATTCATTGTTTTTTTAAATCAAAATCATGCAAAATATCAAAATGTGTTATCGATTTTTCACTATTTTCTTGTGACCAGAACTGCCAGTTCTGAAGCAAGTTCTACTAAAAAGAAACAAAGTTTAGGTGAGTTTAGGTTAAGTAACAATCTGACCAAGATACTAAAAAAACAGCAAAATAATATATGTAGTTTCAGTACAAAAACAAACAGCAGCATAAGGGATTGCCCAAAAGTGAACTAAATCGCAATCTAAAAGACCAGAATAAAAATTCTACCCAGCTAATGATGAAAAAAAAAACACAAGAAGACTGCATTTCATGGTGTAGCATCAGCCTCAAGTACTTGGAAACAAACAAA
This sequence comes from Asterias rubens, assembly GCF_902459465.1. NCBI lineage: Eukaryota > Metazoa > Echinodermata > Asteroidea > Forcipulatida > Asteriidae > Asterias > Asterias rubens. The sequence goes on along the minus strand of NC_047064.1, from coordinate 17,811,833 downwards.
CTCACTGGGAAAAAACAAGTTTGATATTATAATAGTGTGATATAACTACATGTAATAAAGAAAATACCATCGGAATGTGTGTTCTCAACAGAGCTGATTAGCTCTATACAATGATGTTTACCCAGCTCCTATCTGAACAAAAAGCTCTGTAAATTATGTTATCATTGGCACTGATAACAAAAAACTTGTGACTTGGGATTTAAGCATTATTCAGAATTATTTGCAGTATGTTTTTGTATTCATAGTTTGGAAGTGTCGTGGCCGAGCGGTTAAGAGCACCGAAGTCAAACTCTGGTGTTTCTGATCAGCAGAGTGTGGGTTCGAATCCCAGCCGTGACACTGTGTCCTTGAGCAAGACACTTAACCATTGCTTCGTCCTTCCGATGGGACGTAAAGCCGTTGGTCCCATGTGTTATGTAACGCATGTAAAAGAACCCAGTGCACTTATCGAAAAGAGAAGGGGTTCACCCCGGTGTTCCTGGTTGTGGCTGCTTAATGCGCCATAGCACCTTGTAAACCCTTTTAAGGTGCTAAATAATTGGGTCTCAGAATTCATCACTGCAATAACCTATCTTTCTGAAAGTTTGTATATACTCAGCGCCTTGAGTACCTTGTTTGGTAGATACGTGTGCTATATAAGACTTTGATATTATTATTATTGTTTGTTTTTGCATCTCACACCCCCAATAGGCCCAATAGAATTTTACTAGGCCTAAACTTATTTATTGGGTGTCGTGGTCGAGCGGATAAGAGCACCAAATTTAAGCTCATGGTGGTGCTTCTGTTCAGCAGACTGTTGGTTTTAAAGGCAGTGGACACCATTGGTAATTACTCAAAATACTTATTAGCATAGAACCTTTTTTGATGACGAGTAATGGGGAGAAGTTGATGGTATAAAACATTGTGAGAAACGGCTCCCTGTGAAGTTCCATAGTTTTTGAGAAAAAAGTAATTTTCAACGAATTTGATTTGGAGACCTCAGATTTAGAACTTGAGGTCTCGAAATCAACCATCTAAACGCACACAACTTCGTGTGAAAAGAGTGTTTTTTCTTTCAATATTATCTCGCAAGTTCGATGACCGATTGGGCTCAAATTTTCACAGGTTTGTTATTTTATGCTTATGTTGAGATACAACATACTGTGAAGGTTAGTCTTCACAATTACCAATAGTGTCCACTGCCTTTAAATCCTGGTCGTGACACTTGTGTCTCTGAGCAAGACACTTCACTATAATAATAATAATAACAAATTCTTATATAGTGCATGTCACAATAACCGTGTCAATGCTCTTTACATTAGTGCCCTGGTCATAGGGCCAATAACATCTCTGTAATGTTTCTCAGCTCCAGGGGAGTATACAGCCCTGAGCTGCCTGTAAGGCGCTTTTCATACACAATATCAACCTCTACCCTCGCAGGTACCCATTTATACCCCTGGGTGAAGAGAAGCAATTATAGTAAAGTATCTTGTTTAAGGACACAAGTGTCACGACCGGGATTCGAACCCACACTCCGGTGAATCAGCACCAGAACTTGAATTCGATGCTCTTAACCACTCGGCCATGACACTCGACTTGCTTCTCTCTATCCAGGGGTTAATAAGTACCTGTGAGGGCAGAGATGGTTCTTGTGATTGATTTAGCCGAGTAGCGTATGTTAATGTTGCAAAGGTTGTAATATGTACGTATAATACTCCCCAGGGAGCTGAGATGGTCTAAGGAATGAAATAAGGCCCAGTGACCAGGAGAAATAGTGTTGGAAGCATTTTGAGATGCCCCTTGGGTGTGAAAAGTGCTTCGACATAAAAACTGGTTATAAATTATGAATAATATTAATCACAATGCAATCCATACAAAATCATTACAGACATCAACCTTACAATTGGTGGGCCATGGTCTTTGTTGCCCAGCCAGCAGGGGGGTGTACGGTGTCTATTATATCTGGGTGTCTTTTGGGAAATGCACCCAAGAAGGCATTTAAGGCATGTGCTGATAGATCCAGAGGGGAAGTTATTGCAATATCTTTCTGAATTAATTTTTTTTGTGCGTTTGGACTAGCAATCTTTTGGGTACTTCCAGTTTTTTTTTGTTTTTTTTTTCAAGGCAAGTGAAATGTATTTGTTTGTAATTTTTTTTAACTTGATGTGAAGGGGATAACAAAGTGAAACTTAATTGAATTTGAAATTGAATATAAGCAACTCTCATTGTTTAGTTTTTGTTTACATGGTATTGTAATCAAAGCCTAACCTTTGATACAGATGGTGAAGTACTAAAACACAAGGGGACCGCATGATCAAACTAATGAGATGCAATATCACAGGTCCCTGGAGACACGGGAGCAACTTCATGAGCTGCTTTAAAAGCAGAATGCTTTAAAAGCAGAAAATAATGCTCAAGAATTGTCTGCTTAGCAGAAATTAGCACTTAGCAGGATACCAATCACACATTGTACACATATAACATAGCAGTTTGGCTGATAACCTTCCTGGTAAGCACAATTTTGTTGTGCAAAGCAGCTTTTTCTAAGGGAAAACAAATCTGAGATCAGACTTAAGAAGGAAGATGTCTGGAATCAGTTTTAACAGTACACAGAGAAATGTCAATCTTTACCAGCTAAGTAATGTAACTGGATAAAATAAAACCAATATCCCAAAGATGTTACGTTTGTAATCTGTAACACCAAGAACAGAGAGTCTCTTGAACAAAATGTTCAGGCCCCTGGGGAGAGCAAAGCTGCAGGTCTCCTTTGACTTGGAATCAATCAGGAGAAATTCACTCTCAGAAAAATAACAATGCCAAATAAAAGTTTAAAATCACCCGCAATAAATCAAAAATCTGTACTTTGAACTTGTCATACATGTAGCCCTGTTTACATTTCTCTATTCCCCTGAGGCTGCCCCATGGTTAACGCCCAACCCTTTCACACTTGGACCCATTCACACTTGGATCGCTTTACCCCTGAACTACCCCAGCAAATGGGAAAAGCCACCCCTGCTCTGGAGTAGGGGAAAAACCTGGGGTATTCTTGAAACGTGCAACCAGAACTCCACGGAATAGGGACCTACAATGGGGTACAAAAAGACACCTGGGGCCAGTATAATTAAATTCCCTGTGTGGGTATAAGAGCACCGAGTTCAAACTCTGGTGTTTCTGATCAGCAGAGTGTGGGTTGGAATCCAAAGCTGGCCGTGACACTCGTGCCCTTCAGCAAGACACTTAATCGTTGCTACATGTGCGTCCTTCGAATGGGATGTTAACAAGTTGGTCCTGTGTGCTGTGAAATGCACGTAAAAGAACCCAGTGCACTTATCAAAAAGAGTAGGGGTTCGCCCCCGGTGTTCCTGGCTGGATTGGCGGCATGTTGCCTAGTAAACCATGTGTGTAAACCATGACGTGGTGCTATGTAAAAGGAGTAGATCTCATAATTCAAAAACCTAGTCCCACAATGCATACCTTGCAGGAAATACTGGATGTTTCAGCGCCTTGAGACGCCCTTCAGGTGTATAAAGGCTATACATATCAACTATTATTATATTTAAGAGAGTGATGAAGAAACGCCAGTAATGTGCAACCATGGTAGTTGGTGACAGTATTTTTAGTGTCATGGACAGTTTAACCACATGTGTCTGTATGTAATGACCTTGTCAAATCAGTGGGCGTCTATCAGTGGTGACAGGAGTAGTGTCAATGACTGGCAATTTGGTGACAAAACAATTTACAATAAGTCAGCAACAGTGACCATGACATATATTTTCTCTACGGCCCGTGACAGGGGCTTGTCTAGAGTGAATTGACGCCAGTTTTTTAAATCTCACAATAAGGTGCTCACGGTGATCATACAACTGTATGGCTAATGTAGAATGATCTCAGACAGCCATGTACGAGTAGGCTAAGAATCTCTGAACTGTAATAGTTGCATGATCTTGACTGCAAACCATGGCCCAATTTCATCTGCTTTAAAGGCACTGGACGCCTATTGGTAATTGTCAAAGACCAGTCTTCTAACTTGGTGTACAATCTACATTGTGTATTACAACATGAATAAAATAACAAACCTGTGAAAATTTTAGCTCAAATTGCGAGAGAATAGTGGAAGAATAAACGCCCTTGTTGCACAAGTTGTGTGCTTTCAGATGCTTGAGACAGGTCTCAAAATCAAATTCTGAGGTGTCCAAAATCTTATTCAAATATTTTAGTGAGAAATCACTTCTTCCTCCAAAACTACGTTACGACAGAGGTCGAGCTGTTTAATGAACTCACAATGTTTTATCAACAGTTCCCCATTACTCGTTACCAAGTAAGGTTGCCCCTAAAAATCATTTTGAGTATTACCAATTGTCCAGTGCCTTTAAAAGCACAGAAAGTAGTTTTTAAGCACCAGAAAATGGTTACCAGCCAAATATATGCAATATCAGTGACGGGTATCCTGCAAATTTTTCTAAGCAGAATCATGTTGAAAGCAATAATTTTCTGCTTGAAAGCAGCTCTATAATATTGGACCCAAGTCAGTGCTACAGGTTTAATGCAACGTTACAGCACTTAGCACTCAACTTCGAATCCTGTGCAAATTTGTTTACAGATCCAATGAGCACTGGTGCAATAAAACACAATGCCACTACAATGCACACAACAATAACATGCTCAATGGTATACCAATGGTTGACCTTGAATCGTAAGTTTGGCTAGACTCTGCACGAGTCAAAATATTATCATAATTTAATTTCCAGACAGGCAGGGTACACAAGGGACTGAAAACACACACACACACAGTGGTATTTGAAGCACATTAACACATTCCAATTTGTCTAAGAACTTCTTAGGCCCTCCTAGTGTTCATAAAAAAATTCTTTGGTGTTATTGTGTAGTAAAACTTTTGCAAGCTTTTGGGTTTGAGAATTAAAAAAAGTGTAATGCGACTGACCTGAAATTTGCCCATGTGCCTTGAAAACAAATTTAATATTTAGGCCCGTTGTCATACTTTATGAGCAAAAGGAACATTCAAACTCTCAATGTTACATATAGTAACAATCTTGATTTGGGAGACTAATCATTCTTACCAATACAAATAGCTTGGAAGTTGACTTGCAAAGTGCGGGGCTTCAACGTACTCAAGCCACAAGGCATCTAATCGTGGGCATGATATTGATGGGCACTGTTAGAAGCTAGCCACATTTAGTGTACTGTCCCTTTAAGAGACACAGGACACTATTGGTTATTGTCAAAGACAAGTCTTCTCACTTGCTGCATCTCAACATAAAAAAAATGCAAAAAATAACAAACTTGTGAAAATTTGAGTTCAATCGGTCATCGAAGTTGCGAGATGATAATGAAAGAAAAAAAAAACCCATGTCACACAAAGTTGTGTGCTTTCAGACGCTTGATTTCGAGACCTCAAATTCTATTTCTGAGGTCTCAAAATCAAATTCGTGGACTCTGTATATTGTGAACAGAGAGAGAGTTCTATATAGTGACTTTGGATCAGTGACAAATGTTGGCTAAGTGACTTTGTAATTTTTTCAAGCCAATGTCACTTCCATTACAGTAGTCCATAGGTCATGCCTACATAGGCCTAGCTGGTCTACTACGTAGGTGTGTAAACATGGAGGACAAAAAATATTGTTGTCAAATAAGTATTTTGATTGACCGATAAAAACAAGAGAAGTGTGTGCACTGACCCACGATGGCAAGTTGTTGACAGCACTACGTATTGTCTGGCGCTCATTCAGAGTGGCTCGGCGGGCCAGCTCCATTGTAAGCCTCTTGTTTTGACCGTTCCGTTCTCGCCATACCATCAGTACTGTGCCCTGAAATAGAAAGGAAGAGAAGGGTCAAGAGGTTGCAGCAATGAGGAATTCCTACTCCATGGTTGTAGTCACATCTACAAGTGTACCAACGTAACAAACGCAACATCTCAAAACACCAGAAGCACATCACAAAATAACAATCTGAGCTCATCACAGAAAACAGGGTTCGAATTTCACACTGTAATCGGCCCCAGGCCAGTGAATTCAGTGTCAGGTCAGTTAACTCAAGACGAGGACAAGTCTCGACAGTGGTCTTGTTGCTCAAAAGCTGATGTTCAAATGTTAAGTTTGGGTCTCAAAAATATTTTTGAATGCTGCAGGTAGGGGCAAGTAGGCTATCACCCATAAAACAAAAAAGAGGTCAATCTCCTCATAATGCTTTTCAAATAAAAACAGAACAGATTCTCGATCAAACTATACAGCATACATGTACTATGATCTCTGATTTCTAGTCTCCGCTTATTTTGATTCCGGAAGCCATGATTTCATGAAACGCTACAAGGATTAATCTTATATCTAAATCTAGTCAGGACGGGTAACTCATCCTAACTTAGGATGGGTTCAATGTGTCCTAAAATTTAAGTCTGCTTTCAAACGGGATATTATCTCCCATTATGTATGACTAGCTTCCCATCCTATGTAATTGAACCACATCCATCTGTTCAATACTTGTCTTATTATTAAGCTTAAACTGTTCTGCCATCTTGTCGCTTCTATTAAGAATTCATTGTGTCATGTATTATGTTCATCTGTCCTTTTGTCTGTCTGTCTGTCTGTCTGTCTGTCTGTCTGTCTGTCTGTCTGTCTGTCTTGTTTTCTTGTCTGGCTGGCTGTTTTTTACAGCGAGTTGGATGAGTTTCTGGGTCTATTTTGTGTTTATTGCAAACAGAAAATATCAAATAAATAGGCTCTGTGTTACATAATAATTAGACAACCAAATATTAAATAATAGCATTTTAAATGTAATATACTAATAAATCATTATCACAGAATAATATAATTCGGTGAAATCTGGCTTTTTCGCCAATCAATGATGCATTAAAAAATCAAAAATGAATGCACCCAATATTGTACCGATCAAAATGTGTGGAGTGCAACCCCCCCCCCCCCCCCCCCCCACCCCGCCCTCTAAAAACTATGGCTGAGACTGAGAGGCAGTGACTGTGAGAGGTACAGTGACTGGTGAGCCTTCTTATATAGTTACTGTAGTTTCTAAATTCTACGGTGTAACAGTACCTAAAGACAGCTAGTCTTCTAGCTAGATCTATTCTAGAAGAAGCCAGTTACTGGATTTAATTTAGAAGACCCCCCCCCCCCCCCCCCCCCCCGGCACCCACCACCCTCGCCCTCATTTTAAATGTTAATACTTACCAGCAACAGCCAACTCCAACTGAATCTGAAATAACCCATTCCCCATACTGCCAGTAGCATGGAGAACGACACTCCGTGTTTCTTCAATAAGTTCAGCATGTCCGTGCCCGTGTTACTCGCCGGCGTCTTGGCCGCATCGGCCGGGCTGAATGTCGGGCGGTCGACATCGGTCCCAGCTCCAGCGGCAGCTGCAACCCCAATCCCGATATCTTTGGGATCAGGCCAGCTCAGTTTGTCGTTAGGCATCGCGAGAATTACGGTTTCCTTTACAGAAAGGTTGTTATCTCTCGTGTGTTTTTACCACCTAATCTTTAGAACGATAATTATCGCCCAGGTTATATGCAGGACAGCTAGCTAGTTTGGACATCGTTTGCGCGACGACGAGTATTAACTTGTCCAGCATGCAATTGCTGCTCTTCTGCACTAGCCAGTACAGCGAGTTCAGCTAAAGAGTCAATAATAATTGATAATACATAACGTAAACTTGTCACAGTACTGCAGCCCCCTATCCCCCCACACAGTACACACATGGAAACAGTCAGGCAGCAGAATCAGGAAGCAACTTCAAGTACAGCGCCCTCTACCGGTTGAATGAGGAGCCGTTTATTATTATTTTTTTATTTATTCGGCCAAGGACTACCAAGAAAAAATAATTATGTCGATTTGGTTATAAAATCTCACCAAACCAAGACGTATTAAAGGCAGTGAACACTATTGGTAATTACTCCAAATAATTTTTAGAATAAAACCTTACTTGCTAACAAGCAATGGAGAGAGCTGTTGATATAAAACATTGTGAAAAATAGCTCCCTCTGAAGTAATGTAGCCTAGTTTTCGACAAAAAAGGTAATTTTTACGAAATTGATTTCGACACCTCGAAATCAAGCATCTGCTGAAAGTACACAACTTCGTGTGACAAGGGTATTTTTTTATTCCATTATTATCTCGCAAATTCGACGAACAATTGAGTTCAAATTTTCACTGGTTTGTTCCTTTGTTCATTTTGTTGGTTGAGATAAACCAAGTGAGAAGACTGGTCTTTGACAATTATTATTACCAATAGTGTCCAGTGTCTTTAGGCTAAACCATGGACGGTTGTGCCTGAACTGCGCATGTGCGTACTGTATTAGCCTCTCGTTATTTTGGGCTCTCTTTCCCTTTTTGAAATAATCCTTGGAGAGGGGCGTTACAATAATTATATGGAATTTGGGCTTTCGATCCCCTTATTGAAATAATCCAGGGAGGGGCGTAAATAATTATATGGATTTCGTAATTTTGGCTTTCCTTTTTTGAAACAATGCTCCGATGGTGTGACATGACGCTACCTATGAAGCCTTGTGCGTGGTTGTAGAACTTGTAGATTGCTCATTGCTCATTAGTTGTGCTCTCTAAATGCAAAAGAGTGAAAAAACACACTTTGAAGAGCTATTATCAGGGACCACTCTTTTTCGAGTGGTCTTCCACTCTTTTATAGATTGAAGTTTGCATCTTTTTGAGTGATCTTCACTCTGTTCTGGAGTGAAACCCCTTTAAAAGAGTGATATAACCACCACTCTTTTTAAAGAGCCATTTGAGGGACAACTCGAAATGTAAAGAGTGGTGTTTTTCACTCTTTTGCAATTACAGAGTACATTGTGACACTACACCAAGTATGAAGCCTTCATAGTTGTGCATGGTTGTTCAACTACACACGTATGATGCTTTGTTCATGGTTGTAGAAACACAACCATAACTTCATAATGTCGGTTCGGTTATTATTATGGCCCTTTTCGAAACCACGGCTCTGGCTTTGGATTCAGCTCAGACTAGCTAGGCCCCACGATTGTTTTGACATTTTGAGCGTGCTTTGCGTACGTGCTCAGGGCTTCAGACGAGAGAACGGAGCCTGAAGCCGAATTTAATGCCGAAGCGTGGTTTCGACAAAGGCCTATGTCTCATTTACTTGCTCACTATCCACACTCTGACTCTGTCTCTGATCCCACTATAGCCAGATACGTAGACTATTTCGTTTCCCACGTGGACAATGCCTCACCCCATGAATTGCAACAACATGGCAGCTCTTGTTCTTTTAACATGAATTAATTTTATATTATTTGATATAATTTTTCTCAAAATTAATCAAAATTAATATTTTTGTATAATTAATGGACACAATTTCTGAAATAGACGTCCAAAATATAATAACAAATTGTAAAATAATAGTCAGAGCAATACAATCAACAATCTTAATTTGAGTTGTACAACTCAACATTGTTCATCCATTATCATAACTTTCCCGAAGTTTAAAATACTTTTGTCACAGTTGCAGCAGTGTATAATAAAGTCCACAATCAAAGATTTCTGAAGTTGTAACAACAATACGTCGCTCCCCAGTTTTGATAAAATATTTTGTGTGTATTAGTCTTTTTAATAAGAATACAAAACTTAATAATATAAAACCACTGCAATTACTAACTGCGCACGTGTATAGCAAAATCCCCATAAGGTGGGAGTGGCTGCAAACGTCCTTGATAATGTGATTTTATGCGCCCACTTGACAACACTGTCATGTCCTGAAGTCACATTTTATTTCCAATTATTAATAGCATAATAATTATTGTAAGATTATTTAATCCCTAATAAACACTATCAAATTAACTGAAATTTACTGATTAGAAAATGAGTAGTTAAATAATCAGAACAAAAAGTCATGCTCGGGATTTTTGTGATGCAAGGTTGTTGCAGATCTCAGTGATTCACCTCAAAGACAATCGACACTATTGGTAATTACTCAAAATAACTGTTGGAATAAAAACTGACTTGGTTACAAGTAATGGGGAGAGGTTGATGTATAACGCATTGTGTGAAACGGTTCCTCTGAAGGAACGTAGTTTTTGAGAAAGAGGTAATTTCTCACTCAAATAATAAAAGACTTCAGGATAGAGGAATTTTATTATGCATCTGAAAGCACACAAAATAATGCAACAAGGAAGTTTTTTCTTTCATTGTTCTCTTTCCACTTCGATGACCAATTGATTCAAAATGTTCACAGGTTTGTTATTGTTATGCATGTTGGGATACACCAAGTGAGAATACTGGTATTTTGACTATTATCAAACATGTCCAGTGCCTTTAGACTGATGTTGTGCATCTCTTTGTTAATAGTTTATCAATTGATCTAGCTATTAAATAAAAAGAAGAATATACATTTGAATAAAAATACTAATAGGCCCTAGTTATGTGTTTTGTTTAAATTAATTTCACACAGTTTAAAAGCCACCCACAAAAGCGTAAATAAAAATGTAACACTAAGTTATTGGAATTGCAGATGTTTTCAGCACCATGGGACTATAAAGACCCTGAACCATTTTTTATACTCATCGTTATAAAACTACAAAACTAAATAATACAGCGTGGGAACTAACAACTAACAACTCTTGCCCCACCCCACCCCAGAATGAAAAAAAGGAGAGAAAACCAGGTAGGGCCTATAATGTGAATGTTTCGATATATAATAGCACGCACCCAGCCCGCCTAACAAAAATGAAAAGTGTCTAAAAACGCCAATGCGTTTGATTTGAACTGAACCTTTAAGGGCATACAACTATCTTTTCTCTCCAAACTCACACCATGAAATCTCTCGTCGTAACATAACATAAAAATGAGGTATCATGACTGTTTTTGTGTTTTCTTTATATATTTGATAATTTAGCCATAAAAAGAAAGCCTCGTATTGTAGTTAGGGTAAATTAATTTGGAGGGGGGTTCGTGCCTGTGGTAATGGAGTTCAGACTGGCACTCCCGTCATGTCATCAGAAAGATATTATTCTGACTATTAATAGGGCCATCGCAAACTTGAACAAAAGTCGAATCATATGCAATTTTCAAATGTTAAAAAGTCTCACGTTGGACCCAGATCTGTCCCACAGACCTTCCTCATAGTGGGACAAGACGTGACACCCGCAACATCGAGAGTGTTTTAGAACATAGAACAAAAATGCAAGTTAACTTTACAAGGTGTGAATGCAATCTAGTGAGAGGTTTGCGCAGAAACCATAATAACAACATGACGTTTCGTCATCGGTCTACTCTGGTCGTCCACATGAGAATGCATGGACTATGTTGTTGCTGTTCGCTGTTGTGGTATATATACTGTTAATGGAGAAGTCTTGAAACATTTATTAGTTTAAAAAACAAACTCGCATCAAAACATCATGCTCATCGATCGATTAGAGCTAAACTGCAGATTATAATTGCGGGACGAATGTTGCTGGTGGGATGTGGACCTCATAAGTACGTTACCGTGAAAGGAATTGGGAACCTGATGGGTATCCCCCTCTCGCCGACCTATCTCGACATCTAAATTACTCCCTGAATGTCGCCCCTCATTCTGCTGAACTCCGAAAGACCATTCGCCACCTTCTTCAGCAACCGAATGTTTGGACCGTAATTTAGCTTTTTTACTGCCATCCTTGCGCTTGTTTACGTGTTGCTTCTTACTACCGGAGTTTGCAGTCCTCTTTCCATCTGTCCAGTAATACCGAACACTCGTCCCTTCTTGGGTCTGTTGGTCTGTCGCAGATAAACGCAAAGGGTCGCCATTTTGGTAGCCTCTAGCGCCCTCATCGCCGGGTAAATACACATCTTCGTCGAAGGCGGGATTTTCAAATTCTACCGCCGCACTCTGCGTTGATTCTTGCCAATGCAACACTCGATTTTTTCTGGCTTGATAGTTTTGAAATGTAGAAATTGATAATTCCTTGCCTTCAATCTGTTTTAGCTCCTTTCGCTTGGATTTTCTGGAGAGAAAGGGGAGAAAAGGAATTAAACGAGTATATATTTACCCAGCGGTACTGTTCTGAAAAACGCGGATAAACGAACAGTTTGCCCAACAAACCTTTTAATAGGAAAAATATTAACGAGTTTCGAACACAATGCAAAAAATAAAAACAAGATGGAGTTCTAAACATTTAGTTTGAGGCAAAATAGAACTGTAGCATCATTGTTGCCACCTCGTTGTCACACAATTATAATGGTAGTCGACGTTGATAACAAACACACAACTATTGAAGAAAACATCTCAGGCTGGCCTCACGTAACCTTCTCGAGCTCTTGTGAGCTCTAATAAGACCTATCTACCAAACGAAGGGGCATGGATTGAACCCTGCCAAAAATGCACAATGGAATTGAAAAGCACCGAGCATAATACGGTGCTTTACGTAATCGGTGCAAGCATATTAAAAAAAAAAAAAAAAAAAAAAATTCAAGGTGTGGGCTATACACACTGATAGCATCTTACCGGAAACGCACAGCAATACAGATCAGAACTAACACGATGGTTATAAGGAGGACGCTAAAAATAGCGAAGAGCACCAAGTAGTAGGCCAAAGATTTCTGGAGGGAAAAGAGAGAGGGAGTTATGACGTTTTCATGACACCGATCGAGAAGATCTTTTAGTTCAATGCTTTTAGGAGGTTTGAAGCCATTGGACACTTTCCGTAAACAGTATTGTCCAAGTCCCACACTTCGTGTATCACAACTTCTATATAAAAATAACAAACCTTTAAGCTCAATCGGTCATCGGAGTCGGGAGAAAATAACGGGAAAACCCACTCTTGTTTCCGCGCGTTTCGCCGTGTCATGACATGTGTTTAAAATAACTCCGTAATTCTCGCTATCGAGAATTGATATTGTTTTAATGTTTTCTCAAAAAGTAAAGCATTTCATGGAACAATATTTCAAGAGAAGTCTTTCACCATTACCTTATGTAAACCCTGTAAATTATTTGTAAATCTGTGAACTTTTGTTTTCCTTCTGTACCGAAAGTATATAATGGCTTTAATAAAGGGTTGGGGGTTGGGGTCTGAAGTTGTCTGTTAGCATATCCGGATTTTATTGCATAGAAACGACCAGTAAGCTCCATTCAGACAAATTGCTTCGAGTTTCGGTCCAACGGGAGGTTATTGAACTCTATATAAAGGGGCAGCAGACAGGAAAGCTTACCTTTTAGTTTGTTATCTAGTTCTGAGCTTGCTCATAATTCCAAGATGAAATTGATTTACAAGTGAGTCTGCTGCCACCTAGCGTCCTCTGATTTTATATTCTGTCTCGGGTGTCTAGTATGTGACTAGCCCGAGCATCTGACGTCACACTTCGAGGCTTGTGAATAACGCCAGAGACCGGCCTCCAGCCGAGCGGCGTGTGCATCCACATTAATTCACATCATTGCACATGCTTGTACTGTAAACAAACACACGTACGTGGACACAGCATGCAGACGACCGAAATTAAGCTTTCCATATCTGTGTTTTGATTGGTCGTCCGAGGTGACCTCAGACCAATCAAAACAAACCCAGACGGTTGCTTTCAGTCACTACATTATCCAATGATATCATTGTATCCAATGAGATCACTGGATCTGAATAGCAGGTACCTGTCTGTATCCCTGCGGATTAAGACAGGGGCCCAGTCTACTGTGTGACAACACCCCTGCAAGTTGTCAATTGAACAACCCAGGTTTTGCAGTGTATGTATATAGGATGAGATGATGGCAGTTTTAAAAGTCAGGTAGACCTATTGATACTCACTTCTGACTCAATGACTGGTGTGGCCTCCCCAAAAAACAACGTGTGCCCCAGGGCGTCCTCTATGTCCTCCTGGGACGATTTACTCAGCAAAGCGGCGATTTCTTCTTCTGTTAGATACGTGAAGATGCTCTGCTCCAATTGCTTCGCCAGGAAGGTCAGGTTTGTCAACGAGTCACTGGGGGATGTAAAACAGAGCAAGTTTAAAGATTTCAAAAATGAGAATTAAAGCCTGTCCCATATTGGTTTGATGTTTTAACTTCACACAGGTCCGAGAATTTAGATTTTTTTAAATTTTGTTTTATACGCTTGTCGAAGGGGACATTTTTCCCTGGGTGTTTGTGTCTCAAGTCAACATGGGACAAGGGAAATTGGTTTAAAAAAGGGGTTGATAGTATATAACATTGTAAGAAACGGCTCCCTCGGAAGTGACGTAGTTTTCGAGAAAGAAGTAACTTTCCATGAATTTGATTTCGAGACCTCAGAATTAGATTTTGAGGTCTCGAAATCAAACATCTGAAGCAGACGCAACTTCGTGTGACAAGCGTGTTTTTCTTTCATTATTATCTCGAAACTTCGACGACCAATAATTGAGCTGAAATTTTCATTGGTTTGTTATTTTGTGCATTATGCTGAGATACACCAAGTGAGAAGACTGGTCTTTAACAATTACCAACAGTGTCCAGTGTCTTTAACATTTTCAAATTGAGAATAAAAGCCTGATAAATTTTGATTTGTTGTTTTAACTTCGCACAGGTCTCAGAATGTTTTTGTTTTTGTCTTCATTTATACGCCTGTGTCGAAGGGGAATTTGTTCCCCGGATGTTTGTGTCCCTGAGTCAGTCAACGGGATAAAGGAAGTTGATTCAAAAGAGGCGCTAGCAGACAAACTTTCTACACAACTTGCTGTATGTAGGGCCCTTTTCGAAACCACGGCGCTGGCTTTGGATTCGGCTCCAGTATCCGTTCTCTAGTCAGAAGCCCCGAGCGCTTACGCAAAGCACGCGCAATATTGTTAAAACAACCGCGAGGGCCAAGCTAGCCAGGGCCGAATCTGGAGCCGAAGCCATGGTTTCGAAAAGGGCCTATGAGGAAACAGAAATCTCACAGAATCTCCAACACGAGTTTGTGTTAATCTATGATTGCTGTTTACCCCCCCCCCCCCTTCCGTTCCCCACCGTACCCTGTCTGGACTGCTCTGTAGTCCTCAGTGGTCAATACGGTCACAACTATTTCATTCTCGACGGCCAGCACAGAGACGCTTTCCTTTTGCAGTAAAGACGCCATGCTGGATTCGAATTCAATGATGTTGATGTCGCTGCCATCAAGGAGCATGCTGTAGCTGTACACGATCAAATCTAGGAGGGAAAGAAAACCGATGTTCTTCAAAAAGTGCAGTTAATAATAACAATATTCATTTGCTTCTTCTTCACCCTGTGTATGGGGAGACCTCTCAGTGAAACACTGTTTTAAGAGATGCCCAACAACTACAAACAACATCGTGATTTTAAATAATATCGTCTTCTATAGTGCCGGTGTCCACCGTAATAGGAAGTTATAACATTAGCTGGAAGAGGAGGATTCAAAAGAGGGCGCTGTCAGAAATAGTTGTGTACATAGTTTGCCAAACTTGGGGGACAGAATCTCCGGGGATAGAATATCCTTCCAGATTTCCATGGAACACCGACAGTTAGTTCCCGGGGCAGCCCTGTGGAATAGTAGGGTAGTGTGGATAGGGCTTAAGGAGACAGCTTCACCAAGAAAATCAGGGGGGTCAGGGAAAAGACGAGGATCTCACCAATTTCGCAGTTGGTGCCGTGGTAGTTTGTCAGGCAGTTGCAAGCGTAGCCATAAGAGGTAGTGCTTGAAAGACTGCACTCTCCACCTACGCAAGGTTGGAGCTCAAGGCAGGGATCCTCAACCGGCTGGTCGCAAAGGGTGCCCATAAAGAAAGGCTCACACTCACAGCTGTAATGTAAATTTAATTGTTTAGAATTAATTTAAAAAACAAAAACAAAAATAATGATAATAATAATAATAATGAGAATGGTAAATAAATAAAAATTAAAAACATTGACAGTTAATAATCTTATGTAAATAGTATGTTAATTATTAATTTAGATTATCTCATCAATTAGAACTTAATTAATTCCATTGAACAGAAATCCTATTATATTATGTTAACTAAATGAATAAATGTGTGGTGAACAAGTTTTCAACTAGTGGTTTAAACCCGCCGAGGCCGTGTTCTTGATAATTTTACTGAGATCAAGTCGAAGAATAGCGAAACTGTCTTAGGTATTATTTTATTAATATCTAATCATACACATACCTAAAGTCTCCGTTGAACTCAATGCACGTTCCTGCCTCACATGGTGAACTGGCACAGGGGTCGACCAGGTTACAGTTATCACCAACATATCCTTCATAACAAAAGCACCTCCCTTCAAAACAGTCGCCTTCAACGCAATCAACCTCTAAACAGAGCTCATCAAAGCAAATGTACCCATTTACTCTATCCTCACATACCCAACCAACCTGACAAGGGTTGCTGGAACACTCATCTATATCCACATCGCAAAGCGTTCCATTATACCCATCAGTGCAGTTACAGATAAAACCATGTACTCTATCCTCACATAATCCACCGTTCTGACAAGGGTTACTGGAACACGCATCTATATCCCCATTGCAAAGCGTTCCATTATACCCATCAGTGCAGTTACATATGAAACCATTTACTCTATCCTCACATAATCCACCGTTTTGACAAGGGTTGCTGGAACACTCATCTATATCCACATCGCAAAGCGTTCCATTATACCCATCAGTGCAGTTACAAATGAAACCATGTACTCTATCCTCACATACTCCACCGTTCTGACAAGGGTTGCTGGAACACTCATCTATATCCCCATTGCAAAGTGTTCCATTATACCCATCAGTGCAGTTACATATGAAACCATTTACTCTATCCTCACATACTCCACCGTTCTGGCAAGGATTGCTGGAACACTCATCTATATTCCCATCGCAAAGCGTTCCATTATACCCGTCAGTGCAGTTACAGATGAAACCATTTACTCTATCCTCGCATACTCCACCATTCTGACAAGGGCTGCTGGAACACTCATCTACATCCCCGTTGCAAAGCGTCCCATTATACCCATCAGTGCAGTTACACATGAAACCATTTAATCTATCCTCACATAGTCCACCGTTCTGACAAGGGTTGCTGGAACACTCATCTATATCCCCATCGCAAAGCGTTCCATTATACCCGTCAGTGCAGTTACAGATAAAACCATTTACTTTATCCAGACATACACCACCGTTCTGACAAGGGTTACTGGAACACTCATCTATATCCCCATCGCAAAGCGTTCCATTATACCCATCAGTGCAGTTACAGATGAAATCATTTACTATATCCTCGCATACTCCACCGTTCTGGCAAGGATTGCTGGAACACTCATCTATATCCACATCGCAAAGCATTCCATTATACCCATCAGTGCAGTTACATATGAAACCATTTACTCTATCCTCACATAATCCACCGTTCTGGCAAGGGTTGCTGGAACACTCATCTATATCCCCATCGCAAAGCGTCCCATTATACCCATCAGTGCAGTTACAGATGAAACCATTTACTCTATCCTCACATAGTCCACCGTTCTGACAAGGGTTACTGGAACACTCATCTATATCCCCGTTGCAAAGCGTCCCATTATACCCATCAGTGCAGTTACAGATGAAACCATTTACTCTATCCTCACATAGTCCACCGTTCTGACAAGGGTTGCTGGAACACTCATCTTTATCATCATCGCAAAGCGTTCCATTATACCCAACGGTGCAGTTACATATGAAACCATTTACTGTATCCTCACATACTCCACCGTTCTGACAAGGGTTGCTGGAACACTCATCTATATCCCCTTCGCAAAGCGTTCCATTATACCCATCAGTGCAGTTACAGATGAAACCATTTACCCTTTCGTCACATACTCCACCGTTCTGACAAGGGTTGCTGGAACACTCATCTATATCCACATCGCAAAGCATTCCATTATACCCATCAGTGCAGTTACATATGAAACCATTTACTCTATCCTCACATAATCCACCGTTCTGGCAAGGATTGCTCGAACACTCATCGATATCCACATCGCAAAGCGTTCCATTATACCCGTCAGTGCAGGTACAGATGAAACCATTTACTCTATCCTCGCATACTCCACCATTCTGACAAGGGCTGCTGGAACACTCATCTACATCCCCGTTGCAAAGCGTCCCATTATACCCATCAGTGCAGTTACAGATGAAACCATTTAATCTATCCTCACATAGTCCACCGTTCTGACAAGGGTTGCTGGAACACTCATCTATATCCCCATCGCAAAGCGTTCCATTATACCCGTCAGTGCAGTTACAGATAAAACCATTTACTTTGTCCTCGCATACTCCACCATTCTGACAAGGGTTGCTGGAACACTCATCTATATCCCCATCGCAAAGCGTCCCATTATACCCATCAGTGCAGTTACAGATGAAACCATTTACTCTATCCTCACATAATCCACCGTTCTGGCAAGGATTGTTGGAACACTCATCTATATCCCCATCGCAGAGCGTTCCATTATACCCGTCAGTGCAGTTACAGATGAAACCATTTACTCTATCCTCGCATACTCCACCATTCTGACAAGGGCTGCTGGAACACTCATCTACATCCCCGTTGCAAAGCGTCCCATTATACCCATCATTGCAGTTACAGATGAAACCATTTAGTCTATCCTCACATAGTCCACCGTTCTGACAAGGGTTGCTGGAACACTCATCTATATCCCCATCGCAAAGCGTTCCATTATACCCGTCAGTGCAGTTACATATGAAACCATTTACTCTATCCTCACATACTCCACCATTCTGACAAGGGTTGATGGAACACTCATCTATATCCCCATCGCAGAGCGTTCCATTATACCCGTCAGTGCAGTTACAGATGAAACCATTTACTCTATCCTCACATACTCCACCGTTCTGACAAGGGTTGCTGGAACACTCATCTATATCCACATCGCAAAGCATTCCATTATACCCATCAGTGCAGTTACATATGAAACCATTTACTCTATCCTCACATAATCCACCGTTCTGGCAAGGATTGCTCGAACACTCATCGATATCCACATCGCAAAGCGTTCCATTATACCCGTCAGTGCAGTTACAGATGAAACCATTTACTCTATCCTCGCATACTCCACCATTCTGACAAGGGCTGCTGGAACACTCATCTACATCCCCGTTGCAAAGCGTCCCATTATACCCATCAGTGCAGTTACAGATGAAACCATTTAATCTATCCTCACATAGTCCACCGTTCTGACAAGGGTTGCTGGAACACTCATCTATATCCCCATCGCAAAGCGTTCCATTATACCCGTCAGTGCAGTTACAGATAAAACCATTTACTTTGTCCTCGCATACTCCACCATTCTGACAAGGGTTGCTGGAACACTCATCTATATCCCCATCGCAAAGCGTCCCATTATACCCATCAGTGCAGTTACAGATGAAACCATTTACTCTATCCTCACATAATCCACCGTTCTGGCAAGGATTGTTGGAACACTCATCTATATCCCCATCGCAGAGCGTTCCATTATACCCGTCAGTGCAGTTACAGATGAAACCATTTACTCTATCCTCGCATACTCCACCATTCTGACAAGGGCTGCTGGAACACTCATCTACATCCCCGTTGCAAAGCGTCCCATTATACCCATCAGTGCAGTTACAGATGAAACCATTTAGTCTATCCTCACATAGTCCACCGTTCTGACAAGGGTTGCTGGAACACTCATCTATATCCCCATCGCAAAGCGTTCCATTATACCCGTCAGTGCAGTTACATATGAAACCATTTACTCTATCCTCACATACTCCACCATTCTGACAAGGGTTGCTGGAACACTCATCTATATCCCCATCGCAGAGCGTTCCATTATACCCGTCAGTGCAGTTACAGATGAAACCATTTACTCTATCCTCACATAATCCACCGTTCTGGCAAGGGTTGCTGGAACACTCATCTATATCCCCATCGCACAGCGTTCCATTATACCCGTCAGTGCAGTTACAGATAAAACCATTTACTTTATCCTCGCATACTCCACCATTCTGACAAGGGTTGCTGGAACACTCATCTATATCCCCGTTGCAAAGCGTTCCATTATACCCATCAGTGCAGTTACAGATGAAACCATTTAATCTATCCTCACATAGTCCACCGTTCTGACAAGGGTTGCTGGTACACTCATCTATATCCCCGTCGCAAAGCGTTCCATTATACCCGTCAGTGCAGTTACAGATAAAACCATTTACTTTATCCTCACATACTCCACCGTTCTGACAAGGGTTGCTGGAACACTCATCTACATCCCCATCGCAAAGCGTTCCATTATACCCATCAGTGCAGTTACAGATGAAATCATTTACTATATCCTCACATAGTCCACCGTTCTGACAAGGGTTGCTGGAACACTCATCTATGTCTCCATCGCAAAGCGTTCCATTATACCCATCAGTGCAGTTACATGTAAAACCATTTACTCTATCCTCACATACTCCACCGTTCTGACAAGGATTGCTGGAACACTCATCTACTTCTCCATTGCAAAGAGTTCCATTATACCCATCAGTGCAGTTACAGATAAAACCATTTACTCTATCCTCACATAATCCACCGTTCTGACAAGGATTGCTGGAACACTCATCTACTTCTCCATTGCAAAGAGTTCCATTATACCCAGCAGTGCAGTTACAGATAAAACCATTTACTTTATCCTCACATACTCCACCATTCTGACAAGGGTTGCTGGAACACTCATCTATATCCCAGTTGCAAAGCGTTCCATTATACCCATCAGTGCAGTTACAGATGAAACCATTTACTCTATCCTCGCATACTCCACCATTCTGACAAGGGCTGCTGGAACACTCATCTATATCCACATCGCAAAGCATTCCATTATACCCATCAGTGCAGTTACATATGAAACCATTTACTCTATCCTCGCATACTCCACCGTTCTGGCAAGGGTTGCTGGAACACTCATCTATATCCCCATCGCAAAGCGTTCCATTATACCCGTCAGTGCAGTTACAGATAAAACCATTTACTTTATCCTCACATACTCCACCGTTCTGACAAGGGTTGCTGGAACACTCATCTATATCCCCATCGCAAAGCGTTCCATTATACCCATCAGTGCAGTTACATATAAAACCATTTTCTCTATCCTCACATAATCCACCGTTCTGACAAGGATTGCTGGAACACTCATCTACCTCTCCATCGCAAAGCGTTCCATTATACCCATCAGTGCAGTTACATATGAAACCATTTACTCTATCCTCACATAGTCCACCGTTCTGGCAAGGGTTGCTGGAACACTCATCTATATCCCCATCGCAAAGCGTTCCATTATACCCGTCAGTGCAGTTACAGATGAAACCATTTACTCTATCCTTACATAATCCGTCGTTCCCACAAGGGTTGCTGGAACACTCATCTAACTCTTCCTCACAAAGCGTCCCGGTGTATCCGTCTTTGCATTTGCAGATGAAGTCATTGAGTGCATCTTCACATTCTGCACCGTTCTGACAAGGGTCACTCAAGCAGTCATCTATGTTGTCTTTGCAGTCTGTTCCCTCGTATCCAGTTAAGCAGACCTTTTCTCCCGTGTCCAGGTCGCACGTATAATGTCCGTCAGCATCGGTGTCCGATTGTGTGCAAGCCACGGAACAGTTTCCGCCATAAAAGTCAGTGTTACAGTACACTTTCAACTGGATTGACATCCTGTGGAGAGAGAGAAAACAGCACAATAGAAGTCTTTGTTTTAAAAAACAATGGACAGTTTGTTTGCTGACGGCAACAAGACTATACCGATTCCTGGATCGATATAGCTCAAATCTGGTGGAATTATTAAACAAAAATGAAGCTTTGTCGTCATGATCAGTGTTGAAATGTGGCTGTACATGGACCTTGAGACTTTGGAACGCTAGGTGGCCGGCCGCAGACTTAATACCAGGTGAATCTTTATTCACTACGTGGTTTGGAACGCTAGGTGGCCGGCCGCAGACTTAATACCAGGTGAATCTTTATTGACTACGTGGTTTTGAGCATGCGCACTTTACCAAGAACAATAAATTCAACTGGTAAAAGTCTGCTGCCACATAGCATCTTTAAAACCCTCATGAATGACAATCATCCCGTTACCGCAGGCGGGCGTGCTATCTCTAATTATAATACACATTTAGGGCGCATGAACACAGCAACTGGGATCAAGTTCGAGTGGTTAACACTTGTCGTCGTTTTCAGCACAGCGCAGATTCAACGCAAGTACAGTCGTAGAAATTGAGGGACGACCGTCCTCAAAGCCGACGCATGCGCAGATGACGCCAAGAGGGACCACCGTCCTCAAAGCCGACGCATGCGCAGATGACGCCAAATGCCATAATTACCGCCACAGAACCATCCGTCGTCCAAAACGAAAGCTCTCTTATCTGTCATGTCAGCGAACTTACGTTGTGGTCATTCCCTTCCGGTAGTCTATGTACATGGATTCGCTGGCAGTCCTACCACGTGCTTGTTCGATATTAAATACAAAAGTACCAATCTCGTCCTCTTTCAAATTATCCACATCAACAATGTCGAATGTTATATCCACCGTATCCTGTGAAATAATATAAGGCAAAAAAACCATGTTAAGCATTTTCGCTATCTTTCATTTAAGTGTTTTTTTTTCTCTCTTCTTTTCTTCTTTTTAAAGACAGTAGACACTATTGGTAATTGTGAAAGACCAGTCTTCGCACTCCGGGCATCTCAACATATGCAGCAAATAACAAACCTGTGAAAAATGTAGCTTGATTGGTCGTCAGAGTTGCGAGATAACCATGAAAGAAAAAAAAACACCCTTGTCACACGAAGTTGTGTGCTTTCAGATGCTTGATTTCGAGACCTCAAATTCTAAACTTGAGGTCTCGAAATCATATTCGTGGAAAACTACTTCTTTCTCGAACACTTTGTCACTTCAGAGGGAGCCGTTTCTCACAATGTTTTATACTATCAACCTCTACCCATTACTCGTTACCAAGTAAGGTTTTATGCTGATAATTATTTTGAGTAATTACCAATAGTGTCCACTGCCTTTAATGAAAACAAAAAGGATACATTTGAACAAATTGAGATTAGGCAAGCCTGTTGTCGTTAAAAATGTGTATAATATTTATATAAAAAAATATAAAAAATAAGAAATGAAAAAAATGTGAAGCGTCTCCCTACGCTTCCTTTTAAGATGCAACATTAAAACATTTTTTTTTTTTTTTTTTTTTAAGCCCAGATGGTTGTCTTTAAAAATGTGTAGGCCGGCCACAAACGGTATATGCAAACAAAAATGCTATAACTTTGTACGGTGTCCCGGTCTTACACTTGTGTGCTTGAGCAAGATACTTTACTATCATCCAGGGTTATCTATAGATACCTGAGAGGGTACAGACTGATATTGTGTATGAAAAGGCCACTGGAGCACCAAGGGTTGCCCAGGTCGTATACTCCCAAGGGAGCTGAGAAAGATTAAACATTTATTAGCCCAATGACCAGCAAAATACTTTATTATTTTTGCTTCTATTCACCCATGGTATAAGTGGGTACCTGCGAGGGTAGAGGTTGATGTTTTGCATAGACAAGCCACTGGGGCACTTCGGTTGCCCAGGGTTGTGTACTCTACAGGCCCAAAGAACAGGGTACCATAAATGTAAAACACACTAAAACGATTATTGTAAAAATACGCTATAAAAGAATTTGTATAATTGTATGGCTTGAGGTCCTTGACTCGAAATAATTGTTCATTCTGACTTTTGGGTTTAGTCTTTTTTATTTTAGTCCTTCCTTTCATACGAAGTATCCCTAGTTACACATACTAGCACAACCGTCATACTCTTATGATAATTTTAAGCGAGTCAAACATTATAACTAAAAAAACTCACCGTCCATGTTTCTACGTCCCTGTAGATGTATGACTCAAATCCATAAAATGCGAAGTCAATTTCGTTGGCATTTTCTAGGGGCCCTAAGGACCCTCCACCAACTGAACATCCACTACCATCTGTTGGGTATCTAGGAGAGAAGAGCGAGAGTGAGAGGGAGGAGGTAAAGGTAGGGGGTAGCTGGTGAAGTGCAACAAAACTTCAGAAATTGTCAACAAAATCCCTTTGCTTAATGAAACGCAATCTTATCCCTGCTGTTCTTAAAAGCACAGCAGCCGGTAGGACGAGTAGCTCATCGAGTAACTCGTCCGAACTTTCAACCGCTTTCGGTTGCTCTTTACCAAGTAAGATGCTTTAGTTGCCTTTAAAGACACTCTAGACGCTGTTGGTAACTACTCAGAATAATTGTTAGCATTCGAAGACCATAGGACCTTGATTAGACTCAACCTAGTATGCCGGGTTTGTAGTCGATTTATACACTGAATAAGGTTGACCTTGACTTTCTATGTACTCTTTTCGCAACATTCATAACTCACTGGTCTATGCAAAACGAAAACTTCGCGTCACACTCTCCACTCTCAAACAGTCCGCATCTTGCCGGAACAGTACTAAACTCCATCAACTTGAGCTCCAGGGTTGCTGTTGATTCTACTGGTGTGCAAATCTGTATTAAAAACTCACAAAAAAAAGGAGAAAAAATCATGAACAATTATAGTTTGGGTGTCGTGGCCGATCGGATAAGAGCATCAGACACCTGTTCTGGTGGACAAGTCATCGAGAGTGGGTTCGAATCCCGGTCGTGACACTTGTGTCCTTCAGCATGACACTTAACCATAAGCTTCTCCCCACCCCGGGGTAAAATGGGTGCCTGTGAGTGCAGAGATGGTTATATGTGAATGGATAGCTTGTATTGCGGTAACTTGCAGCGCAGGTTTAACCAATGAAATATGAACTTTAAAAAAATAAAAATAGCAATAGAGGCGTCTTATAGCGCGCATATCCGTCACTTAGTGACACTCCTGGCGCTGTAACAGTATTTACTGGAAGGGATGTGGGACTACGTTTGAATTATGAGACCTAATCCTAATGGTTTACACTGTGCTGTTAAAGGCAGTGGACACTATTGATAATTACTCAAAATAATTATTAGCATAAAACCTTATTTGGTAACGAGTAATGGGGAGAGGTTGATAGTATAAAACATTATAAGAAACGGCTCCCTCTGAAAAGGAGTAGTTTTCGAGAAAGAAGTAATTTTCAACGAATTTGATTTCGAGACCTCAGATTTAGAACTTGAGGTCTCGAAATCAAGCATCAGAAAGCACGCAACTTCGTGTGACAAGAGTGCTTTTTCTTTCATTATTATCTCGCAACTTCGACGACTGAATGAGCTAAAATATTCACAGGTTTGTTATTTCATGCATATGTTGAGATACACCAAGTAAGAAGACTGGTCTTCGACAATTACCAAAAGTGTCCAGTGTCTTTAATGACGAACTATCAATAATAGGTATGTCAAGGTCAAGGAAATCGCAATTGGACCACAATAAAAATAAAAATAAATTAAAGGCACTGGACACATTTGGTAAAATTAATGTCAAGGATTAGTATTCTCACTTGATGTATTTCAACAAATGCATAAAATAACCAACCTGTGAAAATATGAACTCAATAGGTCGTCGAAATTGCGAGGGAATAATTGAAGAAAAAACACCCTTGTCACATATTTCTTTCTCAACTACCATACTTCAAAGGGAGCCTTTTCTCACAGTGTCTTATACTAAGAACAGTTCTCCGTTGCTCGTTACCAAGTAAGTTGTTATGCTAACAAATAGGGCCTCTTTTGAGTAATTACCAATAGTGTCCAGGGCATTTTAGGCCACTGAGGGCTTGATCAGACAGACTTTGTAACATACAAACAGGAAGCCAATGTAAAGAATATATATAAATCAATTAAGTAGTTTTAATACTTTTAAACAAAACTTCAAGAACGATCGTGTGTACTAACCGTGCTCATCAGAATGGCCGTCAGTAAACAGTACGTAGAGATATCCGATGGCGACGCCATTTTGATTTTGGATGTCGTTGTTCCACACGTATATAATTCCACAACAGCTATCCTCACAACTCGGCCTTAAACATTATCACTTATCTTCCGATAGTTGAATGAAACAATAACAACTCCAAGTTGCTTCAATCCGTTACAGCCCCAGTAAAGTCTGAATTCTTTGAAGGCTTCAAAAATGGACTAAATAAAAACAAAACCAACGCCAAAAAGCCACAACATTTGTGGACCGTTATTACTAATGCAATGCACACATACTTTTTTCGGCCTTGCTCGCTTGTTATTCGTATTTCGTTTTGTTTTATCTTTACGAAACTCCACTAATCCTTATATAAATTTAGCTGTAATGACAGTAAGCCTTTATAACAACAAGATAGATACTCTATCTCCAATAATGCACGGAAAGCTAAGGTCTTGCGATCACAATGTACACTCCTTTATTAGCTATGGAATACTTTCTGCGCTGAATTTACATTGCATAACATCACACATTTACTCGTCATTTGTTTTGTTCAGTTTATTTTGGCAGCATTGTTACTGTTGGCATTTTTAATATTATAAACACTTTTAAAAGAAGTAAAATGTCATTTAACGGTAAGTTTATAGTTACAGAATCGACATTTAAAGAAGAGTGATTTCATTTTCGTTGACTACATTTTAGATTTAACGAAGCCTTTTCAATTAAATAACTAAACGTCAGTAAGCATAGAAGTCTGTACGGACTTCAAGTCAGGTTTTTTAAATAGTATGGACAACAGACTCACGAAACTGCCCTTTTTGCAAGGCTGATTATTCCAAAAACAAAATTCATAGGGATGTTCTTCGCAAACACAATTACAAATGGAAGCCGAAATAAAGTCTAGTTTGAGACTGTAAATGCACTGGACACTCTTGGTAATTACGCAATAATACTGTAAGCATAACAATTTTCTTGGTAATGAGCATTGGGGAGCTGTTGATAGTATCAAACATTGTGTGAGAAACGGCTCCATCTGAATTAAGTTTTGGGAAGAGGTAATTTCTCAATTAAAGAATACTTTAGCTGATTAAGCCTTTTATTGTGCAGCAATAAGTTTCAAAACGGCCGGCTGGGTTTGATTAAAGGCACCATAGACACATTTGTAAAAAAGAAAAAAAAAAAAAAAAAAAAAAAAAAGACCAGTATTCTCATTTCATGAATCCCAGAATAATTGTATAAAAAAACAAACCTGTGAACAAAATTTGGACTCAATCAAATTTGCAAGAAAATAATGACAGAAAATACACCATTGTATACTACGTGTGCTTTCAGATGCATAATAAAGGCTTCAGC
This sequence comes from Asterias rubens, assembly GCF_902459465.1. Lineage (NCBI taxonomy): Eukaryota > Metazoa > Echinodermata > Asteroidea > Forcipulatida > Asteriidae > Asterias > Asterias rubens. Next base: position 17,784,662 of record NC_047064.1, on the reverse strand, counting down.
TGTAGTTTTTTTTTCTCAATTGGGTGAGAAATTACCTCCTTCTTAAAGCCATTGGACACTTTCGGTAAACAGTATTGTCCCCAATAACGGGAAAACCCACCCTTGTTTCCGCACGTTTCGCCGTGTCATGACATGTGTTTAAAATAAATCCGTAATTCTCGATATCGAGAATTGATAACTGTTTTAATGTTTTCTCAAAAAGTAAAGCATTTAATGGAATAACATTTCAATAGAAGTCTTTCACCATTACCTTCTGTAAACCCTGTAAGTTATTTGTAAATCTGTGAACTTTTAATTTTTTGTTTCTGTTCCGAAAGTGTCCAATTGCTTTAATAACTACGTTACTTCAGAGGGAGCCTTTTCTCATGATGTTTTATACTATCAACAGGTCTCTATTGCTAACAAATATGTTGAGTAATTACCAATAGTGGCCGGTGCCTATAAAGCTAGAGCCGTTGCCGAGATTTATCAAAAGTCCATAAAATTATAACTATACAGATAACAAATTGTTTGCAATGAGATTTATTATCAGGGCGGCTACAGTCTAGAAGCTTACCGCATGCTTTGTACTCCAAAACTATTGAGATAATCACATTACTGCATTATAAATTCAACACATAATGACATGTTCACATTATGCACGGTCACGAGAAGGTGTCGTACTTGAGACAACAATGAAGGTCCGCCATTTTGAATCCATGACGTCATCTAGGGTACATTTTGGTGTCACCTGACGAAAAAGATGTATTTAGCTTCGGTCATTGGCTAAGCGTTTTCATGACAATGGTAGTGGTAACGTTATTGGTCCGACCAAACTGTAAAACAAAACAACAAATTATGTGAATAAACCATCCTTCGGAATCAGTTGAAACAATCATGCCAATGTCACCATCATCGTTATTACCATCCCCATCATCAAGGTTTTAGCGCCAACCTTGAGGACGAAACAATCATGTAAAGCCGCGTCCCTGATATTTAATTTCGCCATTTTCTCTTTTTAGTATTGTTTGAAGCTTAATTGCATGCATTGCATGGCGATGCGTCGCTTTACGTTACGTGACGGTACGTTACGTTACGTTACGTTACGTTACGTTATACGTTACGTTACGTTATACGTTACGTTACGTTATGTTACGTTACGTTATGTTACGTTACGTTACGTAACGTTACGTTGCGTTGTGAGTATGAGATAGTGACGTATTGGACCAAGACTAGTGTCCGATACGAAAACTTATTCCCAGGAGTTTTGGTTCGTTTTTAGGCAAAGAGCACACGTGGTAGAGATCTTGTATCCTCGTATCCACCTCGCACCTCGCTCCCCTGATCGTAGTGCGATTTGACTGTAGCTCGTTATCAGCACTCTAGAAATGCAACAACAAAAGAAAGGGATACAAGGGTCAAGTTGTATTGTATCGAACCGGTTGCTGTCTATATTTGTGGTCCCACAATAGTTTTCGGACTTTGAATTTTGTCTATAAACGATGTAGTTAAGACTAAAGTGCCGGCATGCCGGATGCATTGTAAAATTATATGGAAACTCAGATTGAATTCGATGGAAATATTTGTTGTTTGACCGCCATGACTTCTAAACATTTCCTCTTTGTTTGTTAGAATATCATTGCTCGAAGACTGTAACTAATGTAAGTACAAACGTATGATAACTATGTTAATGTAAGTTTATGTGGAAACTGTCGGAGGAATAATACAATTTGACAGACTTAATTGTGCAGGATCGTGCAGAAGAAACGGTATAAACACCTACACAAAGTGTGTACACCAAGCTGTAATTTTAGCATTCCAGCGCTCGATTTCACAAAGAGCTAAAGATTTATTTTAACAGCAAATCAATCTTATTTGCTCAGCACAATACAAATGACTGTGCTAAAACGAAACAATTCCACTTTGAACAATTCTAAGTGGTAGTTAAAAACTAAACATTATTTTTTGCTGGAATTCCGAGGACAGTATTATCTGACGTCCGTCAGTCATGTACAAACATAAATAATGCGTAATACATCCGCTCTGAAATTAAACACTTAAAAAAAAAAGGCATGAACATATTCCGCAAGGACAGGTCTGAACGGAAACTAATCTGTCATATGATAATAAGAAAGGTTTATGTATAAGAAGAACACTGTATCTGCTTAATGCACCGTAGCACCTTGTAAACCCTTACAAGGTGCTAACTAATTGGGTCTCAAAATTCATCACTGCAATAACCTATCTTTCTGAAAGTTTGTATATACTCAGCGCCTTGAGTACCTTGTTTGGTAGATACGTGCGCTATATAAGACTTCGATATTGTTTTTATTATTATTGGTTTTGAAATTCACTCTGACAGGTGATGAGGTCTCAACATTCACCGACAATGTCACCAACCACCGAACCGACTCATCACCAGGATCAGGACAGTGCCGGCACTAGCGGTGTGTTCACCACGGCACCATCGACTCCTGCTGCCCCTCCGTCCACGATACCTTCCCGGGTGGTCGAGACCCTGGGTTCCGAAGCCGTCCCTCCCGTGCCTCAGACCATGCTCAAGTCTCTCGGGAACACCTACGTCTTGTGGTTCCCGTTCGGGCTGATAGGGTTCCACCATTTCTACCTTGGGAACCCGAGTTACGGCATTGCGTACCTCACCACGTTTGGGCTGTTCGGTCTCGGGTGGGTGGTGGACTTCTGGCGTATGCCGAGACTCGTGAAAGAAGCTAACCTCAAGGTACTACAGTCACAATTTTATACAGCTGATTTAAAGGCACTGGACACAATTGGTAATTACTCGAAATGTATACTAGCATTAACACTTATTGGCAATGAGCAACAGAGAGCTGTTGATAGTATAAAACATTGTGAGAAACGGCTCCCTCTGAAGCAACGTAGTTTATTCAGAAAGAGGTAATATTTCACGAAATTAATACTAAAAGACTTCAGTTGAAGCCTTTTGTTACGAGTCTGAAAGCACACAAAGTAATGCAACAAGGGTTTTTTCCTTTCATTATTCTCTTGCAAATTCGATGACCAAATGAGCCCAACTTTTCACAGTTTTGTTGTTATGCATAATGTGGGCATACACCAAGTCAAAAAAATGGTATTTAATAATTATTACCAAACGTGTCCAGTGCCTTTAAAGACAAAGTATACCTTTAGTTGTTGGAACAGTTCGAGTGTACTAATCCCATATAATGTTGATGTATACAATAAAACAACAGGTGAAGAAAAAAAATCATTTCATTGGTCGCGTTTTTTGTGATATCGCAAAAAATCTGCAGCAAAACTAATCATTTTTATTGTTACACAATGTTCTGCATTTGTTACATGCCAGTTGTACTTTGTATTGCATGCCAATCTTGCAAAGTGTGGTTTTCAACCGCCAATTATATAGTAACCTATCAACAGAATAGCATTTGACTGGATGCCAACCATCGTGGACAAAGTAATGGCCGGTGGTGTCATGTAGAAATATTTTCCCTGGAGATTCCCATTTATTAGACTGGTGCCCTGTCTTTATCCGCTTTTCAGAACCAGCGATTTCATTGGATATAATCATTTCATTTGATAAACGTGCGGTGACGTAAGCTTTCTATATCCTGTGTTTTGATTGGTCCAATGTGACGTTTGGCATCTGTACTTACGGTCGTCTGCATATGAATCTAGGAGAAAGGTGAAGACGGACGGGGATTGGTCTACGCTATAGAGGCCACTCTCTAGCGTTTTATTCACGAGCCTTGAAGTGTGACGTCAGATGTTCCGGCTATCCCTATGGGTGCGTTCGTTTAGCTTCCCTGGGTCGACCCCGGTGTGTGGCGTGATTTTTTTTCCAGGACAATAGTGTACAGATAATTACCCACGTTCGCCCTGGGAAAATAAACCGCCACACACCGGAGTCGACCCAGGGGAGCTAAACGAACGCACCCTATATTAGACCTAGATCCACGCCAGACGACCGCAAGTGCAGCTGCAACGTCACCCCGGTTCAATCAAAACACAGATATAGATAGTTTACGTCACAACACGCTTATCCAATGAAATTTTTGTATCCGATTAAATCAATGGTTGACAAGCACGTGCCCGTGTCTTTACAGTTGCAACTAAAGACAGTGGTCCAGTTTACCCCTGTACGAGAAACATGCACTGAGTGAGGATGATTTAAAGAAGGTGCTCTAAGAAGAAGTTTTGTACATAGTTCGCTATTTTATATGGGGAACCGAATCTGCGGAGGACCAAATCTTCTGCCACACCCGGCCGACGAGTCAATTGTAGGTGCACTTTCAGTTTGTGTTGTTGTTTCTTTTATTAGATTGAGGCCAGATGGATGTGGGAACACGAAATTGCCAACTTGCCCTCAGACGAAGAAGTTCCTAAATTCGACTACGAGATTCCAAAGCAGCTGAGCGACTGTTACCTTTTAGGCTCTCTGACTGGGGTTTTAGGTAAAAACAATACACATTTTGGACGTTATGTCTCTCATTACAGATACTGGATTAAGTGAGGTTTCACTATTCAACTTCATTTACTCTTGTTGTGAAGTGTTCGTATACGCGCGTACTTAATCTTAATAAAGTTCAGTTCTTGAATTCAATACAAAAAGTCTTTTTCAGACTTCTTTATTTCATCAACTTCCAACTCGCTGGTGCTTGCAGGCATGGTGAACCTAATCACTATTGTTGTATAGTCAGTTCTATGTCCATTGTGTTTCGTTTAATCCTCTGGATTAGTGCTGCATATGCGTGGGACAACATGCTTCCGAGCAACAGCAATCAAGTTTACTTTTGTTGTTCCTGACCCACATAAGTTGTTCCTGGTTGGTCTGTCCAGTTGTTTCCCTCAGTTGATTTACTCCCCATGCCTGCATGCTCCTCTTCAATTCATTCCCTTTTTGCTCATCTAGTTGCCCTCCTGTCATGTTCTGTTCTGGGTTTTTATTTTTAATTTTTTATATTATTATGTGCTTTTTGCTTGTATATTTGTTGTATTCGTTATTATTTTGATTGGTTCGTTGCTGTTCGTTTAACTTTTGCTGTGAGGTCAAATATATAATAATAATAATAATAATAATAATAATAATAATAATAATAATAATAATAATAATAATAATAATAATAATAATAATAATAATAATAATAATAATAATAATAATAATAATAATAATAATAATAATAATAATAATAATAATAATAATAATAATAATAATAATAATAATAATAATAATAATAATAATAATAATAATAACAATAACAATAACAATAATAATAATAATAATAATAATAATAATAATAATAATAATAATAATAATAATAATAATAATAATAATAATAATAATAATAATAATAATAATAATAATAATAATAACATGGGGTTCTATTTCCCGGTCGTCACATGAGGGCGCTATTACAGTCTTCATGAACACAACATGGACACCCAGAACAGTGAACTTAGCCACTCTGGCAAAAGCAAATTTGTTTTCATTCAAGCATTGGTTTAACGTCTACGTTTATGAATTACACACATCTATAGTGGTTTAGTAAGACAATACGACAATAGGCATTGTGAAATCAGCGGTTAAAGGCAGTGGACACTATTGGTAATTACTAAAAAATAATTATTAGCATAAAACCGTATTTGGTAACAAGTAATGGGGAGCTGTAAATAATATAAAGAAATGGCTCCCTCTGAAGTAACATAGTTTACAAGAGAAGTAACTTTCTACAAATTTGATTTCGTTGCCTCAGATTTAGAATTTTGAGGTCTCGAAATCAAGCATCTGAAAGCATACAACTTCGTGTGACAAGGTGTTTTTTCCTTCATTATTATCTCGAAACTTCCACGACCGATTGAGCTAAAATTTCCACAATATGTTATTTAATGTAGATGTTGGGATACACCAAGTGCTTTGACAGTTACCAATTGTCTCCACTGTCTTTAAGCTTGCAACTGCAGCAGGTCCTGCAGTCTAACCACTGGATCATGAGATCAGACGCATAAAAGATGCAGCCAGATTGATCTGTCTGTTTAGTAATAGTTATTAATATTTAGTTGTTTCTTGGTGCTCATACGTCTTTAAGTGACGCTCAAGGCACTTCAATATTAAATATTTTCCTGCAAAGTGTATGGGACTATGTTTAAACTACGAGAACTACTCATGCAGCCAATCAAAAAACCAAAGTTTGTAACTCTTTCTAAATACAGGTCATCATCACCACTACCTGGGTCGCCACGGCTGGGGTCTGCTCTACCTCGTCACTGTCGGTCTCTTCGGCGTCGGTTTCATCAGCGACTGGTTCCGTATGCCGATCCTCCTGAAGCGGTACAACACCAAGAAAGCGCAGCGGAGAGCCGGTCTGAAGGAATCCCCGAAATACCACCTAGACGACGCCTACATCATGGCCATTCCCGGTGGGCTTCTCGGCTTCCACAACTTCTACCTGGGCCGGTATCCGTGGGGTATACTCTACCTCTTCTCGTTCGGCATGGTCGGTGTCGGCTGGCTGGTCGATCTGATACGACTACCTTACCTGGTCGAGGACGCGAATCTCAGGGTGGCCTCCGGGCTTTCGCCTCTGTCGCTCGGTATCGCGCAAGGTGCTAAGTACTGCTCGATCGACGAGTCAACGCCCCAGATAGACCCGAACTATTCGGACTACAACTCCGGTCAGTTGCACTATAATGCGGGGATATCATCGGCTACGGACTCTGACTCGCAGTCTGTGGTCAGTAGGAGAGGAATGAACACACGGCAAGGTCAGGTGATGCCTCCTCGGTCAGCCGGATTGCCCGAACCTCCACCCCCGTATATTCCGCAAGCCGCCTCTACTGACCCCTGGAAAAGCCTTATTGATACCGGTGAACCATTATCCGGGATCGAGCATGACCAATAGCATGCGTACCGGTTTGGCAGGAGATTCCGCCCCCCCCCCAAAAAAAAAAAAAATAAATAAATAAAAAAAAATAGCACCCTCTTTTGAATCCTCCTCCTCCAGCCAACGTTAATTTTCCATTATTGTGCCAAAAATCTCCGGCGGACAGTTTTCCCTGGGACACTGGTTTTAAATAAAATATACTCGAAACATTGCAAGATGTTTTAAATAAGTCAAAGTTTCACAAGAACGCGATTTATTCTTTTCTGAAAGTGGCAATGTTTCGAAAACAGTTATGTTGTAATCATATTTTAAAGGTCCTTGATCACAATTATTTTTGAGTCCCGTTCTCGTTTATTTTAATGTTAATCTTGAATGCAAGAGGGCGCTATTGTGCACTGACTTCGCGCTTCAGACGCGGCTTATACTGGGTGCGTTCGTTTAGCTCCCCTGGGTCGACCCCGGTGTGTGGCGGGTTTTTTTCCAGGACGAACGTGGGTAATTATCTGCACACGTTCATCCTGGAAAAAAAACCCGCCACACACCGGGGTTGACCCAGAGAAGCTAAACGAACGCACCCACTAGGCCCCTGTACGAGCCTCAAAGTGTGACGTCATATGTTCAGGCTAGACGCGGCTCAGCCTTGTTTCCAGTGGTCTACGATCTTGACGCACTATATTCTGTTCTCTCCCCGAATGCCTCGATCGAACGTACTCTTAGACATCACAATAATTTGAATACTTTTAAATAGTCCATTGTTGCTCCATTCGGTGTTTATAATACTTAGAACGCGCTCTCACATGACGCATCAGCAGAATAAAATGACTTAAGGGGAGGGGGGAATTCTTGGAAATGAAATTGATACCAATGTTACCAAAGTTGCGTTACTCCTTGGCAAATTAGTTTTTCTATTGAAAATAAGCACAAAGGCAATTATATTAATTTTTGTATCTTACTTGGACGAATAAAACAGACGTGTTAGAGATACAAAAGCAAATTGTTATTGTAGATGTTTACATTATTGACAAACACATCCTACCGCATGAATTATGCAGAACATTGTGGCCAAACAGGGTTTATCAAAATTTATCAAAATTAAAAGCGTAATTTTTACAAATAATAATTTGCAATTCGAAAATAATAAAATATTTTTACATTCTGTACATTTTTATAGCGTTCTTTACTTTATAGCACCATGACAACTCAATCATATTGTTTTACGCACTAAACATCTGATTTTCAACTTACGGCAAGTTTTACACGTAAGTAGTTCAATCATGTTCAAGAGGCACAGAATTGCAACCATTATCAGTTCCAGCAGGAAATAGTATAGATGCTGCACTGGCATTGCAAAGGTCGTGGGTTCGACCCCCCCCCCCCCGGAGGAAACATGCCAGTGAATTTTCTTCAGAGAACTCGGGAAAGTACTGGGTATACAATGCTAACACACGTCGGTGTACATGGGGTAAGACCAAAATTAATAGCTTTACCCCTGATGCAAATGTCGATCTATAAAAGAAATAGTATATAAAAAAATATATATATGCTTGTGATTTAATTGGTGCTATTGTTGCATTGGTCACACTCCCCCATCACATTGTGTGCTTGGAATCTCATAAATTCTTCAGACGGTTTTAGGGGGCGTGTACTTCTGTGAACAACTGGGAATAATTGGGGGACGCTTTGTCCCATTATGGGCACGGTATGCAATACCAAATGTGCAGTCTATATTCTGGCACCCATGTGTGCGTCCAAGCACTTCTTGGTTCTTTTGGCCGATATGGCTTCTATAGTCGCAAGATTTCGTGACTCTCTAAAATGCGTATAATCTGAATTTACAGACCTTAGCCAAAGTGCCATTCACACTACAGCAACTTTAACCGTGGTCCCTTGGATAATTTTAGCATGGTTGTAAAATGTAGCAATGTTTGACAAGATATTGCAAGAGAAACCGGGACAGTCGAAACAATTGTTGTCAGGGGGTCCTTGCTAAAATTGCTCTCGTGTGAAAGGGGCTTAAGGCTACAATAAGTCAGACACTACATAAATAGTTCGTTATAATTATGAGAATCCCTGGTGTGGGGTGGCGGGGGGCGACACAAACTTTATAATAGACTAAAAACAGCGTAGACAAATGTTCTTGCTTACCTTGTTGTCATAATATTTAATCGTGATCATCATCATTCGGCAAAGACTTGCGTCTGTGGCCGCTACGTCCTCAAATTGTAGTGGGGCGCACTCCTTCTCTTCTCTTTGTGATTTTTATCGGGACTCAAGTCTCCTTCTTTGTAAAAACACACGATTATTCTCCCAGTCAATACGACCGGTATGTAAAATAATTATATAACCACTTGAGGGCGCTACAGCAGTTTTCCATTTTGGAATCCAGACAAAACTGGACTATTTATATGGCATATTATGCAAGGCAGAACATGCTACTCTTGACAACACGTGTATAAAAAGTAGCGGCTGCCGGTAAAAAATAAAACTTCTGATGGAGGGGGCAGTTTATACACAGCTCAACGGAAGAAAAATAAAACACAGTAGTTTTCATTCTACGTCTATACCAGCATTTTGGTTTGAAAATCTAAGCACACTATCATAGATTTTTCAAAGTTGTATTTTTAGAAATTATTTTAATTCACGCTACAAAGTGTAAAATACTACATCAACTGCACAGTGTCTTGCCTAAGAAATCCCCCGGATGATGGACACATGGATACTCTTTTTAAAATGCGACTTAAGCCCTATTCGCACGACAGAAATTTAGCAAGGGTCCCTTGCTTAATTTAAGCTTGTCTGCGAAAAAAGGAAAGGACATAATAATATTAACAGGCCTAACTGTCCATAAGGACGGCGAATTTCAGTTGATTTCACTATAGGTACCTCGGAAAGTCCAAACACTTGTCATTTTCACACAAAAACTGCAATTTGTAAAATTTCAAAACCAAGCTCAAATTAAACAAGGGACCCCTGCTAAATTGCTGTCGTGTGACAGGGGGCTGTATAGTCAACATGGTGATGTAGTCGTCCAATTTTCCAAAATGAACTCATGTGTCTGTTTTGTCTATCCGGATCAAACGGAACCCTTCGCTCGATTCCGGCACCCTGTCCAAATGCGCTGATGCACATTCCAGTGACCTATTACCCAACGGTCGCAATGTTTGGTCTTTTTCTGGCCATCCTCAAAAATTGTCCAGATTTTGTTTAAGGATTACCTTTACTTGAATCGGCCTTAAAAAAGCAAACTCCCTTTTGAAAAGCATTACCTTGGTGGCAGTTTTTATCTATAGAAATACCTAAATTGCTCCCCCACCAAGCACCCCCACCGGCCGCCTCTTCCCGTTTACGAAACAAATCGACTACAAATAATAATAACGCTTTAATGTGTAAACTTCATAGCAAATCACTATTATTATTCTTTGCCCTGTAATAAAAAAAATAAGACTCCATCAAGATATTCTTCTTATTTGTGAAGGATCATTAAAAAAAACATTATCCATGCAGTCTTCATGCTTAATCATGTCGTACTGTGGTGGTGCGCATTGTGGGCAAAATGCACTACATAAACTACATCCTAAACAAGAATTATGTTACAAGCACATCATCAGCCTATCACAGCAGAGTAGCATGAGACCTGTGGGTCCAAGCTAAGTGTGTTGACTCTAGTCGGATCTACACATTCTCAAAAAGCATCCTTGTGGGACAATCTTTTGTTCTAAACTTTGTTGTCCCTACATTATTTTAAAAAGAATCCAAAAATACATTATAGGACAATACACAATTCCTTGTGGCGCACCCGATTTGTTTTCCCTGTTGTTTTTGATCTTTATCTTCATAGCGACAGTGAGCACATTAGCCTATCACAGTGGTCTTGAATTAGACTGGGTGTGGCCGAGCAAAGTGTGCTTTGACTCCAGTCGGTTCCAAGTAAACCCAACCAAAAGAATGAATAGCAGAACTTGAAACTTTGCATGGTAGACGTATAACTGAGAAGAGTTTTGTGATAACACCATGTGAATAACTCAATAAGTGGCTTCTTATATATATCACTCATTTTATCCGTCACTCAGTGACGCTCAAGGAGCTTCAACATTCAGTAAATCCTTGCAACTAGTCTAGTGTTGGTTCCGAAAAGAACCAATGGTAACGACTCAATGTTTCAACTAGAAGCAAGTTCGAGTGCGCACATTAGTAGAATGCTGACCAGCAATGTACATGCGCAGTTGCATTTTTCCGTTTTCGCTAAAGTGTCACTGGTTCCCTCTGCGCTTTACGCGTGTTAGTATGGAACATGCTATCGGGACCACTAAGTAAACCATGCTCACGAGGCTGGTTCCAAAATGGTCGATCACAGTAGTCAGCCAATGGTCGACCAGCCTGGGTTCGAGTCAAAATAGTCAACCTTAAAAGTTAACCATAGCGCACACTCGAACTTGCTCCAGAATGAAGTTCTCATTTGAAGCAAATCATGACGTCATCATCAGCAGCACCTCCCTGCTGTGTTGTCATCTTCCTCATCCTCCTCATCTTCCTCCGGCATCTCCTCCCTCTTGATCTGTTCCCGAAGAAGCTTCAAATTTGGCGGGAAAGAGACTAAGTCTACGGACTTTCTGCGTGAGTCGTAGTCCTTGGTGACAAGCCCACAGTTGGGGGCGCTCTTACTGAGCGAAATGAGCGCCAAAGACAGCCGCAGAAATGCTTCCTGAACTCCTGTTTTATATAGGAATACTTTGATTAAAAAATTATCATATAAGCAGGCTATAACAATAACATTTTGTGTTTTTACCAGCCAACAGAGGGCGCTGTTCCCGAGGTTAGTTAAACGTCTTCTCCTCAAAGAAGTCTCAAACTTGTGTTTCCCTACAAATGCGTCAGACCCATAGGTCTAGAAAGAACCCGATCTTTTCACACAGGCATATGCTGAGATGCAACAATTTACAATAACAAGGGGAAAACAATTCAGATTTTTAATAATTTAGTTGTAAAAAGTGGTGGGAAACATGATTGTAAAACGGGAACATGAACTAATAAATCTTTGATAAATACCTACTTTTAAATATGACCGTTATTAAAACCATTTCATTTGTGTTGCGTTGGTTTGACCTGGCCCCAACTTCATAAAGCCGCTGAAGCAGAAAGAAATTCCTAAAATGTTCCTGCTTAGTCAAAATAAGCAGGATATTACGAATCATATAGTGTTCGTGTATGTGGAATTGTGTTTTGGCTGGTAAATTTTTTTGTGGCAAAAATAATTTGGGTTATGCCTGGCTACTTGGTGTGATCGAGCAGTTCCATGAAATTGGACAAACTATTTCCTTTTACCTTCGTTTGTGAGAGCTGACGTTTCGAAGAATAAAGCTCCAATTGAAGCAGCGTACATCAAGGCTTCGTCAGCAGCCACTTTGCGTTGTTCTTTCAAGTCACATTTGTTTCCCAAAACACACATTACTGAAAAAAATAATCAACAACCAATATACAACCACAGAACTATAAGTAAAGTGTAATAACGTCTGCTCAGAACTAAAGGGTAAATAGTGCCAATTTCATAGATCACCGGCTGATCCAAAGGGGTGGCCACGGGGGCTATGCCCCCCCCCCCCCCACGTGGCTGCTGGATGTCATTTTCAGTCCAAAGGCAGCATAACCCTATAGGCAAACTTAGACTAAACCCAAGTCCCGTTCTCGTGTGACAGTTCCCTATAAGCATATCGCACCAACTATAGCAAACATGCCGTACCAAAATGTGGTCTGAAACAATAGTTTTCTGGCGATGGCACGGGATTGGGACTTGAGGCAAGTCTAACTTGTCTGGCAACCTGTTCTCGCCAATGCATTCGTATTGAGGGAACGCGCAAGTTGTCGCAAAATATTCCAAAACGAGTTACAACTCTAGATATACCAACCAATTGCCTTTCAAAACCACCACCTCTTTCAACAAGAAAGTGTTACATAAAGCTCGTTTCTAATTTCTTTGGGAGTAAGCATAAATTATCCGTTTTCTGCGAAATGCCTTTAATACAAATGATGTATGTGGCCCCTCGTACTCACCTATTGGTGTGTCAACTGCCTTCTTCAGTTCTGAAACAAAGACAAACAACAGTATTCAGAGGTTGCAAGATGGAGTTTTCCATTCAATCTGGGACACCATTTTGTTTTCTTCTTTGTTAATGTTTGGCGATTATTCAGGTGGCACATGACGTTACATATCAAACAATTCTCTCTACTGAGTGGCTAGTAAACGTTGGCCATCTTTGATGTATTTGAGGTGGGACGATGATGATAATAATAATGTTGAACATTTCTAGTGCTCCATGCCAGTCAATGATGACACTCCTGACGGGAAAGGGAACAAGAAGTCTGCTAATACACAGTGGCACAAGACAACGATCAGCTGAATGCTATATTGTTTACAAAATAGATATGTTTTGAGATGATTTTGGAATTTGGAACAAGTATCTGCTTTTCTGCGTCGATGCAAGACAAACTTGGAATAAATTGGGGTAAACCAAATGAAATTACACCAAATGCGATTGTGGCATAAAATAAAACCCCCAGTCTATGCCACACCTATGACGCCAATCCCTGGAAGAGCAGTGCTACCTTGTAGACCTGATGGCAGCAAACGAGAAGGGATGTGAGATGCGCCAAATCCTGGCCAAACATTTGAAGAGTAGATGATGGACTCGAAATAGGGACGTTTGTTTTTCCATAACGTCGCTGACGTGACTCAATGATGGAGAATTTGAAGAGACAAAATTAACGAGGATTGTGGAAAATTCGTGACGATTGCAATCCACCTAAAAGGGTCATGTATCAGGACACTCCGTTCCAATTTCTACACAATTCTCTTTGAAAAACTGACTGCTCATAGTCATATGCCACTGACCTTCGGCCCAAGTTTTCATATTCTCAAATGTTGAGTACTGTGTGATGTCGTATACCAAGAAGGCTGCATTGGCTTTCCTGTAATACATCGGAGCCATGGATCGGAACCTCTCTTGGCCAGCCGTGTCCCATAGCATCAGCTTCACTCTGTGGTTATCCACGGTCCTGTTAAAAGGGGGAAGTAAACGTTCAGTAATAACTCGAGTTAATTTTCAGAGTGCAGTCTTAAAATTAACGAAAAAAACTATTGGTTTGTAGCCTATATCACTTACGATAGAATAAATCATTTTGTATTGCCTACGAAGTAATGCGGTTTTTTTTTAAATGTTAATTATGTTGTATGCCCAATTGAATATGGTAATCGCTACTGTGGTAACGCTTCTCATTAATTGTTGTTTGCCTCGAACCAGTGTACATAATTAAAATAATTTCGTGCACTCGAAAACATATATTTCATTCCCCTGGAATAATCCCTTTGTTCACCCCCAAAAATGTCATTTCAGGGGAACGTAATACTATTTTAAGGAAACAAATTTGTGGGGACACAAGTGTACAGCGAGGAAACGAAACACCATTTTATATTAGTTTTAGGGGGAACCATTACTTTATAGAGGGAAAAAAAACATATTTCGAGGGAGTAAGTGTTTTTGGGGAGGAAGAGGGAGTGATTCCAGTCCGTTTAGGGGATCCATACAACGGAAAGGTTGTTAAAAAGACGTGTGTCAAACTCCATACCTAATCTGAAATTTACGTTCAAAGAGAAGGAATATGTAAGTGTTTTTTTAATTATACTCACATCTTGAATGTAAAGAAAGAAGCGCCGACTGTTGGACTCACATTTCTGCTGAATATTTTCCCCACGTACCGCACTACAATGCTTGTTTTACCAACACCTGACGGTCGAATGAAAGTAGTTATCAAGTAAGGTTTAATCTAAACAAAGAATTATTTTTGTTAGAACTTTTATGAAATGTACCTAAGGGCAGGAAGGGAGCTCATTCGTGTCTAGTCTTGGACCAAGACGTCAGTGATCGATAGATAGTGCACTACGCTCAGTATCGTAATAACCGACATGACTGCGACTACTGACGTATTGGGTCAAGACTAGTTCGCATCCGAATTCAAATGAAGAAAAAACAACAAACAAACAAAATTAGCAATGCCCTCAACACCCAAACACCCAAACAAACAAAACATTATTATGATACAGAAATCCCAATCTTTGCTAAAGTTGCTATTGACATTAATTTGCACAATCTAATATTAGTTACTGAAGAGAACTCTGACCTCATATCACTCTGTACCACGGGAGGAAATTAATTTGATCTTTGTATTGTTGTTATTACCAACATTCTTCCACAATAAAAGTAAAACAATGGTGGGAAAAAAAATAGAAAATTTCCTGCTTATTTTCCGTCAAATAGATTTCTGTATTTGACTTTACTTTACACTTTCGTGTCTTCACTATAATTGTTCTTTGGAGGGATGAGGTATTTGAAAATGACGCCATGTTTAATAGGGTATTTTATGTTAATTAGCCAATTTACTTGTACCGGTATCGTAATGACCATGACGTCACAATGACGATGTACTGATAGCCTCCAGCCTTTTGACCTTTACACTGACATAGATGTTGACCTTCGACATGCAACAAGTATAATAATGTTTGCTTAATGTCTGTACGCACCGTGGTAACAGTGATAAGATAACGGGTGTCGAAGGCCCAATTTCTGTAATTTTTGTAACCGTTTGTTATAAAATGCATATATGGTTAGAAAGATGATTTAAAAGTAGAGTACAATGATCCACACACGTTTGCCTCGAAATTGCGTGGTTTTCCTTTTACTTTGCGAACTATTAAACACGGTCGGCCATTTATGGGAGTACAAAATTTGACTCCCATATTAACGGCCGACTGTGTTAGTCGACGATGTAAAAGGAAAACAACGCAATTTCGAATGATACTTGTGTGGATCATTTACTCAACTTTAAAAATATCTTTCTATATATGCCTTTTATAAGAAACGGTTACAAACGCTTTTCAAAGACCAACTCGACCGACCCAAGGCAACGTGTTCCTTAAAGCAAACAAAGTAGCCAAACACAACAAAATTATGCTTACCAGAATAGGGTTACCAGCCAAAATATCCTGTCACATGTAGAAATTGTGACTGATATCCTGCTTATTTCTGCTTAGCAGATAATTATTAAGTAATATTTTCTGCCTAGGCAGCTCTATGAAATCGGGGCCTGGTTGCTAACTGTACTTAGCGTTGGAATGGTAAGTCCACTAACTTTGAACCTCATTCTTATTATTACGAAATGAACCCAGAAAACCCTACCCCTGCCACGCAATGGCATTTTAAATCATGACAAACCGCGAGAATCACAAGAGATTATTGAATCCAAACTTAGTTCCTTTAAACCACCTTGTCATTGGTTATGTTTTTCCCCGCATAATTGCCAACATTGACTCGACCAACAAGTCAACTTAAGTGGTTAAAACCCACATAGGTTTTTATAAAATGATTTAATGTCAATGGTCACCCACAGAAGCCGTTTTAACCGCATTAGATGAGCATTTGATTTTGTTTTTAGATTGTCGGCCTTTTATTTGAATGTTGTTTTTGACGATGTTGTTCTTGTTGCTGTTGCCAGTGTTGTTGCTGCTGCTATTGTTGTTGTTGTTGTTGTTGTTGTTTTTGTTGCTGTTGCTGTTACTGTTGCTGTTGCTGTTGCTGCCGCTGCCGCCGTCGCCGTCGCCGTCGTCGTCGTCGTCGTCGTTGTCGTTGTCGACGTTGTTGTCGACGTTGTTGTCGACGTTGTTGTTGTTGTTGATGTCGCTGACTGTCACTGTTGCTTTCGATATCACTGTCCGCTGTCCCTATCCCTCTGTATCTGTATGCTAATATGCAAACTCTACCTGGTGGATATCCTATCGCTGTTGCCGTTGCTGTCGCTGTCCCTGTCCCTGGCACTATACCTGTCACTGTCCCTGTCGCTAACGTTGTCGTTGTTGCCATTGCTGTCTTTGTTGCTGTCGCTGTCTCTGTCGCTACCGCTGTCGCATTCGTTGTCGATGCCGTTGTTTATGTTGCTGTCGTTTTTTTTTACTGCTATAGCTTAAAGTCAGCTAAGTATTCACAACATATTTAAAATGAGCTACCGATCCCAACAGCCAAACTTCTTTAACATTTTGTATTCAGGGCAGGAGTTGTCAAATCTACCTGATCAATGCGACAGAACAAAAGTGATACTCACGAGGAAAACAAAGCATAGAACGTAAAGATTGGATTTTGTTTTAAAGAAATTACTAAAAAAAAAAAACATATTTTACACTTTACCTTCTCTTCCTAAGACAACCACCTTGGCTTCCAGAGCTTTCATTCGAGGTGTAGCCATTTTGGCAATAATATAAATCACCTACTAGAAAATAAACTTGCAGGAGTCCCGTGTTCGGTGTTTTCTTCTGTTATTTCAGTTTTGAATCCCTTCATCAGCCACAATGCCTTTGACCATCCACAAAGGAAAGCTTTTCTTTCCAGAAGGGTATCTCAAAGATACACCAGTCTCCATGAATGGCAGATGAATAGGTAAAGTCACGGAATATTGTTTTTACGAATCAAAACTGGAATCAGATGGTGCATTTTGTTTCGCGAGAACCATTTTTTGGTGTTCTGACACTTTGTGTGTGTGAGTCGTGATTTACGTGGGTCTAATGAATACAGTGCAAAGGTCATTTTGTATACAGTGTCGTTGTTATCTTTTTATATTGATAAGAAAACATTTTGTTTCTATTTTTATTTTGTCGTGAAGGCATGGCTTTGGGGCAGTATTTAGATCGGAGTGTTGATGATAGCGACTTTAAAATTGATTAAAAGACACAGTTTCTTGACAAAAAGCTTTCTCGGTGAAGAACCGACTATACCACGTACAAGTCGTGTCTGTCATAGGCTACTTGTTTATACTTTTTTCATCCAAAACTAGTGGATTGTAAGTATTTACAATAAAGGTGTTCTATGAGTTGTACGAACAAAAGCACGAAAGAGAGAACAAAAATGTGCTGCTAAAAAATAATCAGAATGACTAGAGACACCTAATGGCTGGTAGAGCTGCAATCTGGACACCTGAAGGTTTTTCTAAACCTCGGCCAGGCTATGGCTCCAGCACCGGCCAGATCCCCATTTGACAATGGAAACAACGTGTAAAATGTACCCTGCCATGAAACTGGCGACGAAGTCCAAGCCGAAGCCGAAGAGCCAATGTCGAGGTGTTGGAAAAGGCCCTTGCTTTGGACGAACAACTATTGCCTCCTCCGTGTTCACGTTTGCTTGGTAAGTCATCATAGCGCCCTCTGTTGAAAGAAATTGGTGAAGCTTCACGTACACACCGTATCGTTTGATATAAAAGGTGGGAGATGTGTATCATTGTAGTTTCAGTTGTCTTGTGTACTTTTTTTTAGTCACCTGGCGTACTGACCTGAAATGATTAGAACAAAATATATATCATAAACACAGCTCGCCGTATTGGGTACAGAATCTCCGGGGAAAGAATATCCTGCCACACCAGCAAAAGGTCTGACAAACTTGAATTCGAATGAAAATGATGACATTTCATTTCCTTCTTTTGATAATCCCTGTACATTTATCCATGTCCAGGGAAACTAGAAGGTGCACTTGATCCCTACTGAAAGCCTAACGGAAAAATAGCACTCCAAACGAAACATTGTTTTTATTGATACTATTCTAATAATGCCTAAGAACGGTGAGGGCGCACTTCGAATCCCCATAGACCTTATCGCAAATACCAATGCGCACGCGCAGACTGTTGAATGAGGTGCATTGTGGGATATATATGGATCAAATTTGGATACCAGCAAGACCACAATGCACCTAATTCCTAGCTTTACGCGCGCGCCCCGGTATTTGCGAAAAGGTCTATAGACCTTTTCGCAAATACCGGGGCGCGCGCGTAATGCTTGGAAATAGGTGCATTGTGGTCCAGCTGGTATCCAAATTTGATCCATATCTATCCCACAATGCACCTCATTCAACAGTCTGCGCTTGCGCATTGGTATTTGCGATAAGGTCTATGGGGTGCACCACCACACTTAATAAGTTCACATAATTGGCCTAGTAACCAATGCTAAAAAATAATGCATAGCCAAAAATACTCAAAAAATACTTAGAGTCTCTCTGACTCCTTGAAAACCAATCAAATATATTCACACAAATAAATTTCTTGTCAATTTTTGGTAGGTCGGGTCGTCAGCCGTTTAGAATGTTTGCTAATTACCCTAGAAAAAAAAACCGACTCGCTTCCTTCCATTTCCAAGCCAAATAGTACCAACTTAGTGCCAACCATTACCAAATCTCTTCAAACTTTAAAGCACAGAGCCCAAGGATTGTGATAGATTGTTGGTATTACACAACATATCAATTGCATGACCCCACAAAAAGTTCAATTATTACAAATATTTTGAGGGCCTACAAATTGTGATAATCAGCTTGGTGCAACACCTGTCAAATACACTGGACTATATAGGTAATTGTCAAAGACCAGTCTTCCGACTTGATGTATCTCAACATCCTATGCATATGATAAAAACCTGTGAAAATTTGAGCTACATCGGTCGTGGAAGTTGGGAGATGATAATGAAAGAAAAAAACACCCTTGTCACACGAAGTTGTGTGCTTTCAGTTGCTTGATTTTGAGACATCAAAAAATTAATTGTAAATCTGAGGTCTCGAAGTCAAATTCGTGGAAAATTACTGTTTTTTTCTCTCGATAACTACATTACTTCAGAGGGAGCCGTTTCTCACAGTGTTTTATACTATCAACCTCTCCCCCTTACTCGTTACCAAGTAAGGTTTTATGCTTATAATTATTTTGGGTAATTACCAATAGTGTCCACTGTCTTTAAGTGTGGCGCAACCCGCAGTGTGAAATCCCTGTATACAAGATACACGTACGTCAATTTGAGTTGGTAATTGCGTATTGACAGCAACTACAGTTTAAATACTATGGATATGCCAAATCCTTCCATTGACCAATATATTAGACCCATTCACTTTCTTGGAAGGCTCCCGCGCTTTAGAAAGGCTCAAGCTCAGATTAAGCAAACACCGTTAGCCTAATTATCATAGGATAAGAACCGAAGATCAATTCTTCCATTGTGTTCTATTCACTTACTCCCTATTCTTTCCTTACAATTTAAACCTTGTAATCCATGGGTTTACAAGAGGATTACAGGGGGCGTTGGGTCAATAATAATAGTGGCTGACTTAATCGAGTTTATTATTTTGTTTGGTTGGAGGGACATGTAGGCTAATTAGGTATTTCTACAAAAAAAAATTATGTGATGGGTCATGTAAATGATGAATAGTGGACACAAGTAAAAATAAACAATCATGTTTCTCAACTCAAACCGAAATTATTATTAAAAAAGGCAGCCTGCCTTGTTTGTGGAGAGTGACGTCTTCACATTTACTGTCACACGGTTGGGTTTTAGGGTCAATGGCTGACAGTGCGTCAACCTTTCAGTTTTTCAGCTTTAGGAGAAGGAACGGAGCTTTAATACTACTCAAGAAACAGTTCGCTATAGTGGCAGTTATTCAGGCCTTGAATTTCGCTCTTGGAGGGCCACAGCAATTTGTCCTCTGGTGAGGGCCACTACTAAGAGGAAAATATAATTTTGTATTGGATTCTTGCAAAGAGCACCACAGCAAAAGTACAGGGCACACAGCAATTTTTAATTCGAGGCCTTGCAGTTAATGGGGATAATGTTTTTTTTTTTTTTAAATGAGTATCTGGCTCAAATTTGTTGTCTACAGGAATAGGCTAGATGGTACATCGATGATTTGGGAGCAACGAACTTAGCGGTCTGTAGCCATGGCTCTATGTTTTTCATAGATATTTTCATGGTAAATGTGCAGCTAGTGTGTCCTACCTATAGTTGCTCTTTTATAACTTTAGTGTGTTTTAGTGCAAAAGGAGGCTTTCTGCTTCGTCTCACACATACACCCTTGCTTTGCTGAAGCTTTATTCCCGTGGAGGAAATTCAACGTACTGTATCTCTTTCAAACGCATTGCCTGGTGCATGTTTCCCTCCATCCTAAAATCTGGACGATTTTAAAGACGGTAGACACTATTGGTAATTGTCAAAGACCAGTCTTCTCACTTGGTGTATCTCAACATATGCATAAAATAACACAAACCTGTAAAAAATTTGAGATCAATCGGTCGTCGAATTTGCGAGATATTAATGAAAGAAAAAACACTATTGTTACACGAAGTTGTGTGCTTTGTGATGCTTGATTTCGAGACCTCAAATTCTAAACTTGAGGTCTCGAAATTTACTTCTTTCTCAAAAACTACCTCACTTCAGAGGGAGCTGTTTCTCACAATGTTTTATACCACCAACCTCTCCCCAATACTCGTAATCAAGAAAGGTTTTATGATGATAATTATTTTGAGAAATTACCAATAGTGTCCACTGCCTTTAAGAGGATACTTATCAGGTCCTATACCTTCAGCTTTCCTTTGATATGATTGTCATGTAGATTAGTTTCTTCTTGTAGTTCATTTACCAATCGTGTTCTTGTTTGGGGGCGAACTTTTGATGTAGTTAAAAAAAATTATAAATTACAAAATCTGACACAAAGATGACGAAAGCTCCGCGCAGCTACTTATGAAAACATTGACAATTTAGTATCACACGCATTACCAACATGGCACTACCTTTAAATTATTTTGTTAACCCCCCTCCCCTCCCCCCCCCCTTCTTCCTCAATGTTCCCAGGATAATTCCCGTGTACCAATCATCCTGTCACAATGGAAAAATTGATATCTGTGCATTTCCCACGCAGGATTTGTGCCAATCGTACACACGCGTCTATATAACCCACATGTATCTTTTCACACGGCCGCCTGTTGCTTTATTGATGTTTTTGAATCCAGGGGCCTTTAGCATTGTTCCCTTTCTATTCTTGTTCTTGTTCTTCTACAAACATTGTCTTGTTCTGTTTTTAACTTTAAGTCCTTAACTTTGGGATCGATACGAAACCATGAGTGAAGTTCGACTCTAACGACGATGCACAGCCAACGTGACTACATGACTGTTTAGTTTTATCTCCCTTTGAAGAATGTTTTTAAATATTTGTATGGTGTTTCCAAACACTAAACTTTTTCTACCCGTGAGGAATTTCCTTGCATTGGTGTGAGTTTTTTTTTCTTCAACCCTAATCCTTTAAGAATCCTGGTCATGTATCACTAAAGTCATGAAATAATGGCAGGGTTTTTACGATGTTTTGTCCATCTATAGTCGCCACGGGTGACAGTTTGACAGGCTTCGCTTTGTTCAGAACAAAGTTACCAAAATATTGATCTTATTGTCTACCCTTAATAGAATGGTGCAGAAGCTTTAGCTTCTCTTTTTTGTTATGCCATTTTTATGTTTTTAAATAGATTTTTAAATTGTAGCAAACTCACCGCAGGCAAATTTAGCTCTTCATTGCGACTGTTAACGACTAAGCAGTGGAATGGGCTTTCTTATAAAATGTCACACTTCCTCATAATTGGTGTTTATTTTTGTGTATCTTTCAAAATGTTTTGATTCTACATTTATTTTAATCATTTATTTACCCAAGGTCAGCCAAATCAGTATTAAAAAATGGTTTCCATTTGGGACCTGCTTATAAGAACAAACAAAATATCATAATAAAAAGTAATCATCATTGAGGGGAAAAGTTACGGACAATCATTCACATTAACTAATGTTTTGTCGTTTGAGTTTTTTCCACTTCCACATGGAGGCTCAAAGGGTAAAATAGTCTGATACCTTTTGTGTAGAACGGTTCACTATCAATGGATGTTTTTTCCTACCTGTAGCATGGCAGGAAGATGGGACACCCGACCAAGGTCTATACATTCGTACTCTGTAATTTGCCATCGGTGCTTCTGAAGGAATAGGCAGGTTTAAAGAGAATATCTGTGGAGAAAAATGGAAAGTGAAAAAGGAATCCATGATGTGGTTTGGGTGGGGAGATATCAGAGGCTAAAACACTATTTTGTTTGAGAACTTTTTGGGTTCAAAACCGTGTGCTTTATTGTAACTACTAAACCACCTTAGAATTCAGTCTCTTCTTTTGTTGTCCCTTCTTAGCGAATCACTTTCCTGTAAGTAGAAAACAAATAGCTTGTCCAGGGGTGGGTTTCTCTAAAGGATACAAAATTAGAGGCTACAACAAGATTTGTTTAGAACATTATGCTATAAACATGATACTTCATTATAACTAAAACTGAACCCCTGAGAACCTATTCTCTCTCATGTCTTCCATCATTGCGAACCACTTTCCTAATACAGAAAGGAAAAGGCAGCGTGTCCAGGGGTGGATTTCTCTTCTTCTTCTTCATCTTACGATCGATTTTATCTTCAAGTCCTAATCGCACCCTCTTAAGAAAGTGGGGACAAAAGTTGGGAAGATTTGATTCATTCATCTAGGGGACCGATCGGTTGCACTGGATTATACAACCCGGGCTCAAATCCCCATTATGGTGTGCTGCAAAACAATGGCGTGACGTTGGGGCACTAAGTGGCCAATCAATGACCGTTATTTTGGGGATTGGGTTTTGGGTAAAGAGCAATGCCCTTATTGGTGTGGGCTCAAAACAGAGGCAGTTTTTGTTAACTTTTCAATGAGCAGTAAACTTTGTTTGGGATGACAACATCTTATGTTGTGTCAGGCTATAAGATTGAATTATGCACTGTTCCGAAAGCATAGGAGTAGCTAAACACGGTTCTGTGCCGAAACACCTGTGTTCCGACACCC
The DNA here is from genome assembly GCF_902459465.1 of Asterias rubens. Classification (NCBI taxonomy): domain Eukaryota; kingdom Metazoa; phylum Echinodermata; class Asteroidea; order Forcipulatida; family Asteriidae; genus Asterias; species Asterias rubens. The sequence continues at coordinate 17,761,090 of NC_047064.1, read as the reverse complement.
CTATGTTCCTAAAGCCATACGGTCCGATACCCCTAGTTCACTGAACGCTATGTTCAGACACCCTATATGTTGCGTAAGCCATGGTCCGATACCCCTAGAACGCTATGTTCAGACACCCTACGTTCCGTAAGCCATAACATGTTCCGACACATGTTCCGAAAGCCGTTTGTTCCGATAACCCTATGTTCAGAAAAACCTGTCGTGATCAACCGGCTAAAGGCATTGGTGTTTAGGTTTTATAAAAATACATTGTACGGCTGTCATATCATAGAGATATATATCAAAACTGCCTCGAGAACATTGACAGTGGATTTAACACTCAAGTTAGATTTAAAGATGTATGTGAAACATTTTTTTTAGGAAGGGGTGGGTTGGTTCCCTTTCCCCTTTTTTAAACTTGATGTCTAATATTGATGATACGTTTTGCAGATTCTTCAAACGAATATGTTTGCGTATCTATTCCATATATATATATTAAGGTTTGCGGTAACACCGTGTGATGATATTCATCTCTAAGTGGGTGGTTCTGAAAACAACCGTGGGTATCAACTTAACGTTTCGATCAGTATGCTCTGATCGTCTTCTGGAGAGAAAAGAGGGACACTTTTCCAGGAACTGAGTTCTATATTGTGTTATGATATCATTTGATCATTGGAGCACCAACACGAACTGTTTGGACAGTATTATTCAAACCCCAGCCTCCCAAGAAGACCCCTGCATTCTCACAAAAAAATCTCCCCAATAAATAAGACCATCCAAAAATGCCATCGCGTCTTGGAGCTGAGACTCCTCGCCGTGAGCTTGCGTCTCCCTCCCCGGCGGATGGGGCCTTCCAGCCGCCGGCGCGCCGGTCCACTCCACTCCGTGTTTACCCATACTTAGAGACCGCATTGAAAGTTGTGCTTGATCAGCGATTTGGGTGCAAATAGATCAACGGCAGTCGGGCTTGAGTCCACGAAAGAATAGAGAGACAAAGCCGTAATGATGAGGGGTTGTGGAGAGCATAAACCCTAAGTGTATTGACCCACAGCAGAGGTTTCTTGCGACAGTGTTATTAAACTTATCGGGCCCCACGATGCACAACTTATTGGTCGTCTGTTATCACCCGAAAAGTTGTATCATCATACACACACACAGGTCCTCGTCTGTGATGTTAATCCCGTACACAAAAAGGGGGGGGGGCAATGGGGTCAAAGTTCCCTCCACAAATAAAAGTGGCGTTCTCCCTCCTCTTTGACAATAACCAAACGCGTCCATTCCCTTTTAAATCAGTGTCACTAAATTTTAGCACACTTTTAAACAAACTCCCATGTCAGAAATGATCCTAATCCGGGGTCCTGTAATGGGAATGGCACAGGTTCCTAGTCATATGTCTCCCGGAACCTGTGTCAAAGTGACAGGTCTGGACTGACATTACGAGTCCGTACCGAACATAAACGATACTGTCCGAATGTTGACGATCTGGTAAGTTTTTGTCCTTTTTCTTCAAACATATTTTTTCAAAGGTGTTTTGACTTGAGTGTTCATTAGACATTGATTGAGGATTAAGTTTCATGATTTTTAAAAGTGGTAAAAATGGGGGAAAATCTGGTGACTAGCTGTCGAAATTATACGTGTTGAACCAGATTGTCATTAATTGACGATCAAAATAATCTCGTAACCCTCCGGCCTGGAGGAGGGTTACGTTATCGCAACTAGTAGTACGTGCAGACATGGTTTCCCTGGAGATGACCCCCGACCCTGACAAGTTGCGTCATGCTCTATTTTTAACCGTGGGTGATACCTGACCTAAGATTTTTAACAAGAGACGTCAAGGAATCTTTGGGCAGGGGACCAGACTAATATGCACCAAGACTATAAACGCATGCGCACGAACGGAACCGGAAAACACACACGTACGGACATCGTACATGTACATTCAACATGTACTGTATACTGAACATACCATTTAGGTAAACGGATAAGTTTTACATAGTTTCTTACTTTATTACGCATTTTTACTAAAAAGGTATTTATGAATGGGAATCAAAGTGTGTTGAATCGGTTTTCAACTAGCGGTTTAAAAACGCCGAGGCCTGGTTCTTGATAATTTACCTCGACCTCGTCTCTGTAAAATTATCAAGAACCAGGCCTCGTTGGGATTAAACCCCTAGTTGAAAACCTTTTCACCACACATTGATTCCCTTAGTCGTGAGGTCAGTAGTCTCGTGGGGCCATCAGTCTCGCGGGAACATCACAAATGTCGCGGGAATCGCGGAGAGAGTCAGACCGCTATCATCGTGACAAACATTCAAAGGATTTTGATACCTGTTGGTTTATGAAGTGTTTGTCCATGACAAGAATCCGTACTTACTGTGAATGAATGTGTATGTAGTATAAACCACCCGTAGAAGTTTCATTCGTCGTCAAGTTTTTAAGAGGAAAAAAAAGGTGAAAATCAAAGAGCAATGTTTTTAGGAGATTCGCGTAAATTCGTTGAAAATGGTAAAATAATTTTCGTCTCACCGATACCACAAATATGTACGTGAAATTGTTTTTCTAAATTCCCACAAACTACAGCACCTCAACAAGTACAATATTTTAAGGGGGGGGCGCTTTCTACCATCATTATCTTTAGACCGTGTAAGTTTAATCTGTGGACGTTTGTATTTTGTGTCGTTCAAAAAGGTACCCAAAACGACTTGTCCACAAGTCTAATCATGTATTGGTATCTTCGAGAAATGCCAAAATAAAGATACCACCGGTCATACCGTCAATAAAGTTGACTACAAGGAGCAGACTTCTCACCTCCATGATGTGGATCCTGTAGTGGGCCGTGGCGCCGTATTTTCTCCCCCATCCCAGCCTAACCGGCGGCTCCCTTCAACCAACAGTCGACGAACCTCGGAATTTATTTGGACAAACCTCGAAATTTATTTGCATATTCTTTCAGACGGGTTTACCTTTCCATTCTTCCTCCGACGGATTTAAAATGATAAAGTGGTTTAGTCCATGAATTTAAAGTATTTATTACGTCTCGGTTTAATTACTCAATAAAATTTTAAAAAGGTGTATACACTGATTTTAGGGTGAGGGTTGGCTGGGTGCCACCATCGATGGTTCATTATTTGTGGATAGACCGTGGATGATGTGTAGCCGGACTGGTATCCATTTCATAGAGCTGCTTAGCACACACATTTGCTTAGCATGACATTTCTTCCCTGAAGAAAAAAAACCCAGCAATGCCAACCAAATTTCCTCGTGATTTATAGGATAAGCAAACTACAGGTGAATACCAGTGACAGGCAGTATGCAACAAATGAAGATTTCTGGGGTAATCCTGCTTTTATCAAGGAAGAAATTTCATGCTAAGCAAATTTGTGTGCTGATGAGCAGCTCGATGAAATTGGGCCAAGGTTGTCTCAAATCTTCACTGGGTGGCAACCGCGACGCGCGACCGGGATAGGGTCCACTTTCTTAAAGTCAGAAGCACAGAAACTTCCTGAGCACAGAACAGTATATCCTAACAGAAGCAGGTTACCAGCCAAAATTACATTAGGTTTATATTGTTGTGACTGGTGTCCCACTCGATATTTGCTAAGAAAAGAAATTTGTCGAGCAGTATTTTCTGAAATTGAGCCCAGATTAGAAACGGGCTAAAATAGGCTTGGAATGAGGACACCTTTCCGTGTTCAAGAAATTTTTTTTCGATTTGGATCACGCCGATGGAGAGAGGGAGAGAAATCAAGAGAGCGATTAAAAAAAATCAGTTTGATATTGTGGGTTAAGAATCTGTAAAAATAAGGAATTATGAAACCGTAATAATGGATTCACAATCTGTAATAATGGATTAGATTTTCTGTACGCACTAATGGGCTTTCGTACAGTTGAAAAGCAGCAGCGCTCCGTATACACATATATCACCTACTAGGCACTGCCTAAATATTATGCTACTCTCACACTTGGGCGATATAATGAATATTTGAATTTCGAATTGCGTACGTCCGAAATGGCGGTAGAATAGTAAATATGTTCATCTCGGTCGCACCCCTCGATCGTCCTCGGTCGGCCCTCTCCTTACCAATATATTACGAATGCTTACCAACGCTTGTCAATGCCTTTACGAACATTACCAACGCTTACGCACACTTTACCATGTTACCGATGCCTACGAAAGTCGAACCTTCTTCGCAACATTTTGAAAATTAGAAACCGGTTTCTAAATTGAGCGATCTTCGTAAGGAGGTGGGGAATAATTTGTGAATGTTCCGAATTTGTTACCAACGCTTACTTTTGGTACCTCCACTACCAAATCGTTGGAATCTTGGTGCAGTAGTGCCCTCAGCTCAAACAAACAAACAAATGATTGTGGCGGGTTTCTGGACGGTTAGAACTTTATTGAAGAGACGCAAATTGTCTCTGGGAAAAAAAAAAAATAATGATCAGCTGAAGTTGACTTGATCGTTCTATATAAATATTTAATTTTTTGTTCTAACGAGGTCGTTTACGTTTTGTGTTCCTCTTTTGTCGCTAACGGGAACGAATCCATCGTTCATTGTTAATCTATAATTAATGCCGAGTCATGACAATGTCACAATGACATCAATTATATTACGGTTTATAGTAATTGGGCTTCAGGTCCCCCCCCCCCCCAATATTGTCAACGGTGAAAGGCTGTTACTCAGAAAAGCAGATAAATCGAAGTCTGTTTCAGTGTCCTTGTTCTCCATTAAGAGTAGGTACAAGGTGACGAAGAATACAGAGAATTCTGGTGTGTCTTCCACCTCCCCTTTTTTTTTTTTTTTTTTTTTTTTTAGAAACCCAAAAGAGTAAAGTTTATTTGTATTTCAGTTACCTATTCACGTTTGTTGCTATAGCAATACTATGTTGGTATTACCTTGCTTGCATAAAACAAAGAACTAATTGCCGAGTGTGGCCCTATTAGGCCATAATGAGAGATAAGACAATCACTCTTGGCAATACAAACTTAGCAATCACTCTTGGCAATACAAACTTAGCAATCACTCTTGGCAATACAAACTTAGCAATCACTCTTGGCAATACAAACTTAGTTGGTTAGAAGTACATCAGCTTTCGACAGTATAAAGCATTAATTTGAGAAGAACCATTCACTTCGAAGTTATGTGCTTATGGACAAAATTATAAGCTGTTATCACCAGGGGCCAATTTCACAGAGCTGCTTAAGCAAAAAAAGATGCTTAAGCACGAGAATAGCTCGCTTATTTTGCACATGTTACTGGCCAAAATTTCATGCCATATACATTGCTTGTGACTGGTATTTAGCTGTTGTTTACTTAGCATAACAATTGAGTGGAGTCTTCGCCGGTAATCTGATTTTACTAAGCAAGGATTTTTTTTCTTAAGCAAAATTTCGTGCTTAAGCAGCTCTATGAAATTGGGCCCAGCATTTGAGTCTGAGAAACCTTTCTGTCAGATACGTTTCTCAGATTATGTAATAATAATAATAATAATAAAGGAAACTTGTAATGCGCCATGTCTGTCACAGGTGACACTCCTGGCGAAGGAACCCTAACAAAGCTAACAACTGAAGGAACTAATTAAACAAAATAAACAGAAGGAGAAGCAGCTTGTGTGAAGAGGTGGGTCTTGATTTGGTTCTTGAAAGTGTTGAAGGAAGTTTACTTTCTGAGTTTGACTGGGAGTGAGTTCCATCGGGAAGGACCAGACCGAGAGAAAGAGCGGTTTCCCCAGGAGTGATCCTCGGAGGGGTACTCGGAGAAGGTTTGTGTCAGAGGAGCGAAGGCGTCGGTTCGGTTCATGGCGTTGTAGCAGCTCTTGTAGGTAGGTTGGTGCTGTGCCATGGAGAGTGCGAACAAACCAGAACCAACACCTTGAAGTATATGCGTGGACATATAACCGCTCCGGATATTTGGCGATATCTCAAAAGCGCTACCACCTTTTGACATGAAGTTGTCGAAGGTTAGCTTAATTTGTACATTATCTACACTCATAATATAGGATACAAACAATTAATGGTTATAAAAGCCAATGGTACACCATTGGTTTTTATAACCGTAGTTTTTGTTTAAAGGTAAGGTACACTATTGGTAATTGCCAAAGACCAGCCTTCACAGTTGGTTTATCTCAACGTATGCATAAAATAACAAACCTGTGAAAATTTGAGCTCAATTCGTCATCGGAGTTGGGAGAAAATGATGAAAGAAAAAACACCCTTGTTGGACGAACTTGTGTGCTTACAGATAGGAATAAAAGACTTCTAGCTAGAAGTATTTTATTATTTTAGTGAGAAATTACCTCTATTTCAAAGTCAATGCTACTTCAGAGGGAGCCGTTTCTCACAATGTTTTATACTATCAACAGCTCTCCAATGATCGTTACCAAGTCAGTTTTTAAGTTAATATTTGTTTTGAGTAATTACCAAACGTGTACCTTCCCTTTAAGTTCCCCCTAAAAAATTACTTCAAAATTTATTTTAAAAAATTGAAAATTTTTAAAATAGAAATTTTTGTAAACTTGCAAAGTCTGTTGTGTCCAGTAAATTCCATCCATATAAGAGTTGTGTCACTTTTCCTCATTACAAGGCCTTTAAGTTCATATGATTGCGCAACATATTAAGTCTAACTTCAAGTGTTGACATGACCATCTCCCCCAAAATGAAAACACAATAGATTACACATCTATGAATGTGCTCGTCTTCCACAAGGACTACCTCCAAATCTCCATCCGCCACTTAAACAGGGGATTAAAAAATCTCAAGATAAGTTGGTGGTAGGGGAGGGGAGACCCGGGGGCTCCGTGGAAACACCGAAGGATGCTGCCGTGTTGTCCCCAGACGCCGACGGGCAAAAACCCGCCTGTTGTCTCCCCGGGCTCCATCAAATCACCGAGCCACGCCGTCCTCACCCCTCTTGAAATACCTGCCGTGCTTAGCGCTGATCCGAAGGGTACACAACTCCATCACGTTTGGGTCCGGCCCCCATCATCATCACACCATTAACAATGCACATGTTTTCGAATTTCTCGCAAGGACTTTCTTCATAATCAAAATAACTTAGGGGGACAGCGTGCCCATCAACTTTTCTCTTTATATTCGCTATTAAATTGTATCCGTTTAAAACGTCACCTCATTATGGCAAGTGTTAAGTGCGTTAACTTCGCATTTTTTGTTGTCTGTACTCTAAAGTTTCAGCCACTCGACCTATGTACACATTACATTCCTAGTCCATTCTTCTCAGCATTCACAGCAGACACAGTTTCCTCCATAAAACAACTGGGATGAATTTCACAAGGAGTTGTCTAAAGTTAGGACGAGTATACCCTTCCTAACTTAGGACTAGCATTAGGTTTTTAATATATCTACATGTACTAGGGCAGTCCTAACTATTAATTGTTTATGAAACCGACCCGAGCTTGACCTCGGATTGCATCTTTTTAACCACAAACTATGGTCGATGGTTCGTATCAAACTAATGAATTTAAAACAAAGTTAATCAACTATATGAATGATTATGCGAACCAGATTCTGAGTTTCAGAGCACGACGTCTTTTGATGCAACCCGACATGGGTCAGTGTGATACGAACTTTATGTCACATTGACCCAAAATGGGTCAGAACATCTAGAATGTGTGGGAGGTCATCCAGAATCAAAAGGTATAGGGAATACATCTGGTTCAAAAACTGACTTGGTAACAAGCAATAGAGAGATGTTGATAGTATAAAACTTGTGAGAAACGGCTCCCTCTGAACATGGAGACTAGTTCTACCTCCATGCTCTGAAGTAACGTAGTTTTCGAGAAAGAAGTAATTTTCCACTAGAATATTTTAATTCGATTTCGAGACCTCAGGATTAGAATTTGATGTCCCGAAATCAAGCATCTGTAAGCAGACAACATGATGTGGGGTGTGTTTTCTTCCATTTATATCTCAAATATTATCTCAACCTCGACGACCGAATGAGTTCAAATTTTCACAGGGCCTGGTTTGTTTGTTTGTTTGTTTGTTCAAATTGTTTGTTTGTTTGTTTGTTTGTTTGTTTGTTTGTGCATGTGTTGAGATACACCAAGTTGTGTGCTTTCAGATGCTTGATTTCGAGACCTCAAATTCTAAATCTGTGGTCTCGTAAATTAAGTTCGTGGAAAATATCTTCTTTCTCGAAAACTACGTTACTATAGCGGGAGCCGTTTCCCACAATGTTTTATATACTATCAACCTCTCCCCATTACTCGTTACCAAGTAATGTTTTATGCTTATAATTGTTTTAAGTAATACAATAGTGTCCACTGGAATATTTTGATACAGCAGAAAACATCATTTGTTGTTTTTCTTTGCCCTGAGCCGTGAGAGTTACTAGACAGAAATCACTTCCTGATACTAATTAATAAAGATGATCGCATCGTCGAGATCTCCATTTCACAGTCAAACAGTAAACCGGTAACTCGTGTCCAGTTCCTCCACACTGGAACATGCATCTCCATGTTGGAATGTCCCCTTAATAGGTTTAGTACACAGTCGCTTCGTAACTATCAAAAGAACCGACAAGTATACTTCTCGACCGTTTGAGAATTTCGGAGCAAGGTGACGGACAATGTCGGTCAAATCTGAGAAACTCGAGGACACCTGTGTCAGTATTTGGTCGTAGGGATTAAGGCCTATACATTGCATTCCATACCCAAGAATCGGTAGGTGCATGGAGGTAGAATTAGAAGGAGTTGGAACGAAGCAGGGATCAAAGGTTCATGGTAGGTGTGTGAGTTAAAAAAAAAAAACGAAGACTCAAAAATTACACTGCAATTAAATTATGTTATGAACCTGGGGTCGATTGCACGCAGTATGGACTATAGTCCTCCTGACATTTTAAAGTTACATTTCTCTTCATGATAGGGCAGAGGGCAGTTCAAATTGACGATCACCACCCCCCCCCCCCCCCCCCATCCCCATCCCCATCATATATGTCACAGTTTCTGCTGTCCTACCCCCATCCATTCCCAGTCCTCCATCTATGATCAAACTACGCATGAAGGAAACCAAATCCTAGGCCTATATATAAAACCCACAGAGCGAGGTAACGTAGACAACGGCCGTGCACCAGAGTTCAGGCGTCACTAACCCTACCAGTGAATAAAAACGTACAGTAGTTTTTGATGAATGGAAAAAAAAATCTACTGTAAAAAAAAAAAAGTGTCAGAGGGGTTCAATGTCCCTTTTGTCTTCCCTCCATGGTCCCTTCAGGGTCGTTTTAGGTAATTCTCTTCCCAGGTGAGGTACTGTATCTCTCGGACTATACCCTTATACGAGATTTTGAAGGATTTTTTCTTCGCGGGAAATTGGGGTCGATATTTGATAGGAATTACACTTCGTTATTTTTTTTTTAGGGAATCTCACGGTCAGCGGCCCGGGGTCTTTTGTTGGTCCCGTGGGGTGCATGATCATTTTACTGTTCCGTTTATTATGAGCTCAATGTTTGAGTGACGTTCACTAAGACGTTTTGGCGAACAATGACAAGGGGTTGGAGGTGGGTATTGTTTCGTGCGTTCACATCCATCAAGACAAGCTTCAATCCCAGCTCATCTGAGCGTAAAATCCAGGCTTTTGAAAGAGAGGGCTGGGCAAGGCAACAAGTCAATCGGCGCCCGTTCCATCGGCTTATTGTTCCCCTCCAAACCTAACGGGATGAGTGACAGCCATCACGCTGGAGGTTCCCCCTTTCTTTACCTGCCCTGCTGGACACCCACAGTATTCTTGGCACAAGAAAGGATTTTGACAACTGTCACACGCTCCAGACAAAAACAAAGCAAACACTGGCCATTCAATAAGTCTCTTTTTTTCTTCTCCTCAACAGTTATTGAATTGCTGATGGTTAGTGAGAGAAACAGAGAGAGAGGGTGATCGAAGATACATGGACGAGAATGGTTAGGGAGCCTTCATTTACCCCTGCCGCTCGCTGTGATGGACAAGCGGTATAATAATAGCAGCATACCGACCGGTAACTAGTCATTGAAATCTTGGCATCCGCAGGTGCGAGTTGACCACTTAACATGTGTTAAAATCCCCTCTTGCCTCGCAGGTAACTGCATTCCTGTGCGTTGTTACACTCATCAATACGCCCCAACACCTTTGTGTTGTTTTTTTTTCTTGCACACTCTTCAATTCTTTGTCCATCACATAAACATGGAAATTATAAACCGCCTTGGCGGTCCGTTCTTGAGTTTTACTGGCAGCTCGGTGTCCGTAAAAAAAAAATAGCTAGCTCGGACTAACTTTTACTATATGCTTTTACATTTTGGAAATCTGGTAGGTAAACTGTTCAATCTGGTCTGCAAACTGCTCATCCTGTTTGAAACTCACTGTGTATGATATTTGCTTGCGATAAATGTATTGATATTGCGTAGGTAAATGAAACAGAACACCTGGGGAAAGTCTGTCAACACCGACAAAAGCGATGTACAATACACGATTTCATAACCCGGAACAGTTATACAAGTCAACACAATATTCTCCAACATGTCTAAATAAATTTGTCGTTCTTTAAGTTTAAGTGACTTAGTTCGTATGATTTTTTACGGTATTATCGAGGTAGGTCTTAGCGGAATGTGTCAAATATCTTCCTGTTTTACACAAGGACCTTTTAATACAAGTCAGTAAATTTTTCACAGTATGTTTTTATTGGCTGTTTTGGGGTTGTTTTTTGTTTTGTGATTACAAAAGATGTATTATTTATTGTTTACAGACAGATCACAACAGGAACATCAACAAACTGGGTGATGATCTGTACATGACTTTATATCGAACAGACAGATTGTGATGTAGGAGTGCATCTGAGTCCATTTTTATAAATACTTCTTTATAGTTTCCAGAAAATGTCAGCAATTGATAACTTTATTGAGAAGTAGGTGTTCATAATTGCATAACATTGTAGGACATAATTATGACACTGAACATTTTGTTTACATGTTTGAGCAGAATTCATCATTTCCTAATTTATGCCGCTAATAAAAGCAAGGACCACGTTCGGATGATTAATGTTTCTTTTTCTAATTTAAAATTATTATTTTTTATTTTTTTTGCATCATCTTTGTTTAAAGATGTTTTTTCTTTCATTTTTGGGGGGGCGTCGATGCAATGCAAAATGTGTAATCGGTTTTTCACTATTTTCTCGCGACCCAGATGGCCGATCGATCCCGAACTTCTACAGGTTTTTCAATTTGTGTGCTTACACTGCCAGCAACTGTTTTGTTAGCAAAACCAATTTCGTAATGATCCTGTAATGAGGGTAAACTCCGATCGGCACCCAGCATTGCTTTCCACGAAGGTCCTCAGTATAAATACTGTATCAGTAAAAATATTGTTAACATATTACACAATCAAAATTGTTTTAAAAGGAAGGACACCATTGGCAAATCTTCATAAGAATTGGGTTATAAAGCACATTTCAAATAGCAATCAAATAGAAGCAGGATAAAAAATGTTCTTTACATTTCCTTTTATAAGTTTCCGTTAAAAAAATTACACTCACCGTACATCAATGCGAGAAATTGTACCTTCGTAAAAACAAACAGCACAATACATTTTACCATCACCTCTTTAACACATGTATAATTCGCTATGCACACTATTATGCCCGCTGTAGTATAAGCCACACCCACTACGCCGAAAAGCTCCACCCATAACAAAAATGGTCCAACCTCCTTATGAATAATGCATGAACCAACATCAACAAGTAGTACGTGGGCTTGAAAAGGCTCTGGTCAGAATATAATATGTACATGCAGAGTGGTAATACGATTTGCCAAAGCCGAATAAAGCGTACACGACTCAACCACACACTGGACACCCGTATTAATCAAAATAAGCCTGCTCAGAAAAAGAGGATTTTACAAGTCAAAAACAAGCACAAACCAGTACTAGTTAATTCCCCACTAACACTCTTTTTGTGTCGAGGAGAAATATTCCGGTACAATATTGAAGTATGTTGAGCCAACCTTTTCCAATAGCAACAACAACAACAGAGATCGGGGTATTTCGTCACACAGCAGAGCGTGAAAAGGAATTATACTTAAGTCTTCAACATGGTCTCAAGTCCCTTTTTCCCCCTCTGATTTAATCTCATTTGAGATTCGAGGCACTGGTTTAGCGGAACGGCCGGCTTATCCGCAGGCCCAGGTGTAACGGCCGAATTCCGGGGAACACTTCTATAAATAGTAATGTTTTGTTTTGTCCGGTGGTATTTTGCGGTTTGGTGGCATGATGTAAACGTGGCAGGTTATAAAAAAAGAGGGGAAAGGGTAATACAAAATAAAAGCATACTACATAGAAAATTAATGTTAGAGACACAAGGAATTACATCAAAACAAAATTTATAAAATTACAATGACTGCCCAACCATCTGACGACATCCGAATACATGTATAATGGTTAAAGGCAGAGGACACTATTGGTAAACACCCAAACATAAAACCTATCTTGCAGTAATGAGTAATGAAAAGCTGTATTTTGATAAGATACAAAATTGTGAGAAAAGGCTCCCTCTGAGGTAATGTAGTTTTCGAGAAAGAAGTAATTTTACACGAATTTGATTTGGAGAGTTCAGAATTAGAATTAGATCTGAAAGCACACAACTTCGTGTGACAAAGGTGTTTTTTCTTTCATTGTTATCTCGCAACTTCGACGACCATTTGAGCTAAATTTTTAACAGGTTTGCTATTTAATGCATATATTGAGATACACCAAGTGAGAAGACTGGTCTTTGCAATAAATACAAACAGTGTCCAGTGTATTTAAAGTAAAATATAACTTTTTATAACTCAATTTATCCTTGAACATTTATAAAATCGCACCTTTCTATTTTCTGCACTGCCCTTGGACTAAAATTGTTTGCTCTTGAACGTATGATTACGTAAATGTTTTTTGTTTCATGTCGGGGTTTTTTCTCGTTTATATTTCTCCATTCTATTCTAAACTTAACGTACACTGTTCCATTCATATTTTGGGGGGTTAACTTGGGAGGGGTCATGATTGTAATTATTATTTTTACTGGAAAGCAAACAAGAAAACAAAAACAAAGATGCAAAGAAACAAGTCACTCTAGAAAAAACATGTGGTTGCAAAATATAAATTCTGTAAAATTGCAATTCGAATGCCACATGGGTATTGCGTTTCTTGTAAGAATAGACGACGATTGTACTAAATAATGTAGCATACCATTTTCAAAGGGCAAATTTTAACCGTCAACTTTTTAAAATAAATTACACGTGTTATTCGCCACTATGTTGTAAATTTTGACTTTCTATTTGGTATAAATATATATAACAGCCATGCATGGTGTCAATTTCAGCACCCCAGTTTTTTTATTTTGCATTGTCGTCAGCAGTATCGGTGCTACTCAATTTCGCAGTTCTAAAAGTCCCAAAACAGTTACACCCTCCGGTTTAACATACTGAGCAGTCAGCGCAGAGTTCGTTCGAAGCGTCTCTTTTTCAACCTGATTAAAATCTCTGAATACAAACATCAGGTCCTATTAAACTCCTGAAAGGAGACACACAGAAAAGAAACAAAGAGAACTTTCCTTGGGGATTTTAAAGGTAAATCGGGGAGCCGCATTAGTGGAAAGAGGTATTAGCGAGAGAAAAAAAGGGGGAAAGAGGAGGACAAGAGTTCGGCTGATTTGCCGAAGCTCGTGCCGAATTAATAGAAGGGTTTAGACGGTCCGATGGATGATACTCTTTGCAACAAATCTGACTTTTTAAAGAGTGAATCATTTGGGTGTCTGCCAGCGTCATTCTTCCGTGGTTGACTCCTTGAATGGAGGTTGGTCAAAGAGGATTGGGTTCTAAGAGATGCCACTTGCAAAGAGGTAAAATGGAGAGGGGGGATGGGTAACCACGAAGCCCCACATCGGCTTCTTGCTGTGGCAACCCACTGGGGTAAACTTAAAGTTTGCTTGAAATACAACAATGGGTGTAAGGAAGTCCGCATTGTGTGGGACTGCATTGTTTGGTTGGTAAAATTAATTCGACGGGAGGATTTTAACAATGGTGCGTTGTCATACTAAGTTACTGAGAGGTTCTGTACATTATGATGGGTGACTGGTATGAGTGGTCCATTGATCAGTATATGGATGGAATACACTGGTAATCTCTTAGGAGAATGAGTGAAAGTAGGACAGAAATAACTCTCAGTGGAAGATATTGAAGAGTGTATTGTTTGTTTGTATGTTTGTTTGTTTGTTTGTTTGTTTGTTTGTTTGTTTGTTTGTTTGTTTGTTTGTTTGTTTGTTTGTTTGTTTGTTTGTTTGTTTGTTTGTTTGTTTGTTTGTTTGTTTGTTTGTTTGTTTGTTTGTTTGTTTGTTGTTTGTTTGTTTGTTTGTTTGTTTGTTTGTTTGTTTGTTTGTTTGTTTGTTTGTTTGTTTGTTTGTTTGTTTGTTTGTTTGTTTTAATGCATGGCTACGCCCCTTGTTGATGTGAGGCTTGGCCTGAAGACAATCAGAGCATCTGTATCGAAACGTCGAGTGGTTTGAACATCCTCTACTCAATACTGTAGATATGGCACTACCCAAACTTATAGATCGTTTCTCACAGTGCGAACATTCAAATCCTTAAGGAGCATATATTTATTTTGTACAAAACAAAGCTTATTGAGGCTTCATGGTTCAAGGTTCAAAGTGTGGGTTCGAGTCCCGATCGTGTCGGTTCGTCCTTCGGATGGGACGTAAAGTCGTACAAAGGTTCCGTGTGTGTTTACTGTGCCGAGTGAATATGCACTTAAACTATAAACACATTACTCAAAGCGGAGCCATACCATACGTATGACGTACATGAGTGATGACGTAACAGGACTTTCCGCGAAAATTGTCTGAAAAGCACCAGAGAAGAGTAGCCAAAATGGTAGTTTTTAGCACAAATAAAATCAGTTTAATTACATTTCAAAACAATTTCCTTATTGATTGAAAGCATTTTAAGTTAAATTACTTTCAGCAAAGATCACTTGTTGCCATTTTCGTTTCAGTAGATCTTTAAAGAAACTGGACACTAATGGTAACTGTCAAAGACCAGTCCGCTCACTTGCTGTATTTTAACACATGCACAAACCTGTGAAAATTTGAGCTCAATTGGTTGTCGAAGTTGCGAGATAATAATGGAAGAAAATACACCCTTGTCGTGCTTTATGCTTGATTTCGAGACCTCAAAAATTCTAAATCTGAGGTCTCGAAATCAAATTCGTAGAAAATTACTTCTTTCTCGAAAACTACTCCACTTCAGAGGGAGCAGTTTCACACAATGTTTTATACTACCAACCTCTCCCCATTACTCGTTACTATTAAAGTAAGGTTTTTTGCTAATAATTTTTGGAGTAATTACCAATAGTGTCCACTGCCTTTAAGAGGGCAGTCGGTTTGGTGTAGTGGTGTCTTGCCTCGCCTTCCACCTATGGGACCCGGTCCAAATCCCACCGGTGCACCATGGGGATTGGGTTTTTCAGTCCCTACTTGACTGCCTGGGTTTTCCCTTGAATACTTGACTGATGGGGTTTTCCTCCCACATCTAAAAGCTTAAATTTATTCGTCATCTTCTCTTCTCGTCTGGCTCTAGAGATTATATATTCAGATCCAGAAGAGACGGGGTTCGCCCCGAGGTTTCTGGCATGGTTGGTTGCGTTCATTTTGTTTGCTCCTCAGTCAGAATGAGTTATACTCCTCTCCCACGTATAAGGGGTTTCTGGAAGATAGGACGATATTGAGTTATTTTTCAATCAAGATGACAATGTTGTCTTGAACATTCCGGCGTGAGCAATTCTTAAAAAGACGATCGTCCACTTTGACATGCCGACAACTCCTTCAGCAGTTAAGAAGCTTTGCTTGGAAGAGCATGCAGCACTACTACGATTTTGGAAAACCCTCCTCACTTATACTTCAACCAGTTTATTTGGAACATTTGTTTAGATTATTGGCTAGGAAACTGGACAAGCAGTATTTTCTGGCTAGTATTTCGGAGCTATCATCCAGCACAAGAGACCGGATTAAGGCTCTTCATGCTCAACCGAGTGTGGGTTTAAAGATCAAGACATTGTTCCCGGGAAGGACGCCGTGAATAGGTAAGTAGGTATTTTGACAATAAAGTTAATATTTCTCGATTTAGTGTTTGACTTCTGAGAGTTGTTTGTAAGATTTCGGAACTGAGGGACTTGCTTACAGATTAACTCGTCCGGGAAAGTACAATTCATATCACTTGTAAGCTTAAAAGATTAACACTGTTCAGATTTTCTGATTTCGGAAGCACTGACCCTATTTTGTCATTAGTTGCAGTCATTCTTGCAGCTCTTCGCAATGCAAATGAATGGTAATAAACCAAATGAAGGCTATAGTTGGGACTCGATCTCCCTTGTACACCAGGTGGCCCGGTTTTTGTACTAATATAAAGTCTTTTATTTGTCAGTTTGAAGTTTGAAGTTTATATTTTGAGGCAAATGAACGTAAACCAATATAAATAGACATAGGTAGGTTTGTTGAATCTCGTGTTTAAAGAATACCGAAAAATCAGTTTATTTCTTCACTGAACAAATTGACCCCGGATATTGCTTCATTATCGTGTCTCTTAAATGTTTGCAGTTCATCCCTATAAGTCATGTGATGCCTATTGAGATTGTTATAATAGAGGGGGGGGGACCAGTTTACTTTGGTCACGTGGTTCCTAGGCACAAATTGATTTCCTGTACATTAAAATTGCCACTGTGTAAGTTCTTTTTAAACAATTTTTTTCGATTCACAAAATTAAGTCCTTTGAAAAAAAGGATTTTTTGATGTACTGCAAAAAAATGACTCCTGGGCACTTTTTTCCGAGTGCAACACCCGGTTATGTTCGTCCGTGAGACAAAAAATAGCTTCATATCGCAATTTATTGCAACTCTCTCAAAAAAACAACCCTGCTTTTTTAGTACAATGGTCCAAGATTATTCATAGTCAATTCTCGATTCAAAACTTTGTTTTGATAGCTTTAAATGCACTTGACACTATTGGTAATTGTCAAAGACCAGTCTACTCATTTGGTGTATCTCAACATATGCAGTCAATAACACCCTTGTCACACGAAGTTGTGTGCTTTCAGATGCTTGATTTCAGACCCCAAATTCTAAATCTGAGGTCTCGAAATCAAATTCGTGGAAAAGTACTTCTATCTCGAAAACTACATTACTTCAGAGGGAGCTGTTTTACAATGTTTTATACTATCAACCTCCCCCTCCCCCATTACTCTTCATGATAATCTTTTTTTTTTTGTAATTCCCAATAGTGTCCACTGCCTTTAACAACTAAAATTTTTATATGATATCGTAAAGGAAGTAGAGGATTTCCCCAACAAAAGAAAACGCTTTAAGAGGAATGCTGTGGTTTTTCATGTTAATTTATTGTGTTTTGTGCCATCTTGGTTGATCCGTAAACAATGAAATCGGTACCACGTGTTCTATAGATGGGTATTACACGCATTTTTGTGCATTGTTTTCTCACTGACCAATATTGGACAATTCTGTCTTCCTATACAATTCCCGGCTATCGACCATAATCACTTGACGCGTTCCTGTGCATTGTTTGTTAAACACAGCACAAAGGACACTTCCACGTACTTCTTAAAATTCCCGTATTAGCTAACAAGACAAAACAGAATACCAACAGCGAATTTGGTTAATAATGGTAAAAATTCCACTTCTCTCTCGTGAAAACAGCTGACGATGTTATTGAAATCGGGATTAAGTTCCTAATCCCATGATAGCTACTAAAATGTCCGTCAAAAAAACCCACATGGGTGGAACTAAGCTCGGATTAAGCGAATTCCTGAGGAGACAAAGAGTGTAACAGTCCGCCTAACTCATGAACAATAGCCAATTGTTGTCTGTTCTTTTGCAGGGGGGAAACATCTTCCAGATTTGACATTCCAGACCATGCTGTTTGCTCCTCACTTTTGTGGGTGTGTATTAGAGTCCTTAGGAAATCACAGTTATCCTGTGATGAAAGACTGAAATAATAACAATATGTTAAGTGTCCTATGGACGTTCGTTAAAAATGTTTAAAGGTAGAAGGCGTTTTAGTCTCCCTTGTGTAACAGGGGCCAATTTCATAGAGCTGCTTAAGCGAAAAATTCGGTTAAGCACGAAAATAGCTTGCTTATTTTACACATGCTACTGGCCAAAATTTCATGCCATATACATTGCTTGTGACTGGTATTGAGCTATTGTTTACTTATCATAACAATTGAGTGGAGTCTTGGCCGGTATTCTGATTTGACTAAGCATTGATTATTTTGATTAAGCAGAACTTTGTGCTTAAGCAGCTCTATGAAATTGGGCAAAGCACTTATGTAACAATGTGTTGAATCGTGCAGCAATTGCTCCATGGTTGAATAAGATTTTCCAAGAAATTCTACAATCATTGGCACAGTGTCTGATTACTACGTAGGTTGTGTCATTTTAAAACTCAAGTGATTTGTACAACAAGGGGAATAGGCAATATTGAGAAAGTGAAAAATACCTTTGAAAATAGATTAAACATCAATAACGCAGTAACACATTTTGATAGCCCCTTATTAATATTTAATGAATATACATACTTTGATATTAATATTTCATTCTTATTATATTTACTCTGTATTATGTTTCAAGAGGGGAGAGTGCAATCATCCATGTTCTTAGAAAAGACCATAGTGTGACCACCAAAACACTTTTGATGGAATTTGGTGGGGCTCAAAATGCACTATAAATAGGCAGTTTCGAAGGACAAACAAAGTTAAACATAATAGGTCTTTACATTAACGCACTCAAGTGTTCAAAAGGCTTTTAAAATGTTGTCAGTTACTAAGCTTCTCTAAGAGAAACGAGTTTTTAAAACTGATTAGAAGATGAGAAACGCGACGGTCGACTCGACAGGTAACGACGATTCGGGCGTCGGTATGGCGTAATGACGCCGCGGATGACAGCTCGACGTGCCGGACGCCGCGATGGACGACGCGAGAGCACAATGCGACGGCAAGACGCAACGGAAGACAAAAGAATAAACCACTAATGAAACACAGGCTACGCGACGGGCGACGGCATGACGCGACGGTACGACGGTGACGCATGTCGCGACGGGCGACAGCACAATCGATTGGCGACGGCACGACGCAATTGATCTACATCTATTCAGCTACATGTCAAAGCATGTTTAGCATCTAGACAAGGGGGCGGCTATACCGTTGGTGGACGGTTTGTTTAGCCTACTCATTGAGTGGCCCATCACACCATAATTATACACAAATTGAAAAACGTGCAAGTAACCTATGACTCTTGATGCTTACTCGCATCTGATGGCCTCCTTGAACTGCTCCAAGGTGGGCAGCTTGATGATGTCTTGAGGAAGCTCATCCCAGTCTTTTATTGTGCGAGGAAAGAAGTTGTATTTGTGATGTTCTTAGTCTTGTAAATCGCAGGCGATGTTGACACATTTTCCGTCTCACAACAGCATATTGCACTACGTGCAGTGTGAAGTCAACGCCCGACGTGTAAAACTGCATATTATATTTCTCACGATAGCTATACAACAAAATATGATTGCACTTTTATTGTGTAAATTATTGTCGACTAAAAGTGTTTTAAATTTTTGCGGTTTTTTATCCTCACTTTCGTTTTGAACGAAAAACAAAAAGGCAGAGCAGTTTCACAACAAAAGCAAAAAAGTTGGATGAGAATCATATTGATATGATATTGTGAAAAAATATTGAATTGGTCGTGTGCCAAGTTGGTGGTGTCCTGAAGCTATTCTCACATTATGACTAACCTATCCTCAACCAGCAGCGGTAAATAGCTTCAGATTTCCATTTCACAAAGATAATATTTCTAACATTCCATAGTTTATAATGTGTCAACAACAAAAATGATTTATCATTCATTCCTAGAAAATAATGGGTCCTCTTGAAATGTTGAAAGTTCATGGAAGTTTGGAAAGGTTTATGGGTGGTCACGGGCCAATATCATAGAGATGCTATGCACAATTATTGTTTTCTACCTTTGATAAAAAAAAAGGGATTACCAATCAAATTTTCATGTGTTGCATATTGCTTACTCCTGTTATTTTTTATTCAGCTGTTGTTTGCTTATTCTAAAAATCACGTGGACATTTGGTTGGTAATCTTGTTTTTATCAAGGAAGAAATATCATGCTAAGCATAGCAGCTCTAGGAAATTGGACCCTGGTTGACATAGCGGTATCATTCCCCACTTTCCACCTCATAGGACCCCGGTTCGAACACACCAGGGGCCGAGTTCACAAAGATCTAAGATTGATTGTAACTGCAAATCAATCGTAGTTGCTAAATAAAATGTGATATCACAATACAAATCACTATGGTGATGTGAAATGTGTCTTGCGATGAATTGTATTGCTTTGCTAGGCTAGGACCCCGGTTCGAACACCAAGTGGTACCCGGTTCTAATCACACCAGGGACACATTATGTGGATTGGGTTTTCAGCCAAACTTTTGCGTGGTTTTCCTCCGCAATATAGCTCTGTGGTTTTCATCCCACATCTAAAACTGAAAGTTCCTTCCTTGTCTTCTCTCCATCTGGTTTCCTGTCTAGTATGATGACTAACTTTGCTTGACTGAGAGTCATTGACTTCACAACCAGAATAAATCAAATGAAATGACGCTAAACAAAAACTCACCTTGGCACAAAAGAAAAACATCAACAAACATACGCAAGTTTGAGTTTTACTCCTTTTCCTCGACATATAAATATATTCTAGTGCAAGAACTGAATCAGTTGTGGCATGTTTCTTCAAAAACTAGTGATGGATTTAACTTCCAAAGTCAATGACGTACACTGCCTGAGTAATGTTAGGACTAACGTGAAAGCATCATACTAACAAACAAAAAAACAAAAAAAAGATTTGGTAACAGTGTGTAAATAGTTAGAGCATGTTTACCTTTTATTCGCTTTGATTATTGTACAGAGCAGTGCCCTGAGACATAAAAGGGTCGAAACGCCCCCGGCCACGCCCACCCTCAAACAAACTTTAACAAAAACACGAACTTGCATCGAAAACTTTGCCTTTTGAACAACCTCCCGTGTAATTTATATCCCCTCGAATAACCTGACATTGACGTCAACAATAGAAACAAAAATAAGAGAGGTTTTTTTTATTATTGGCAGTGAGTGAACGACTACGCACAATGTCGTCCGTTGACCCTATATGACTGTTATTGACTGATAGACACTCCAGTTTGACATTTCGGTTGTTTTTTATGATTTATGGTGTTTTTTAGCAGGAAATCTAAACTTTTGAACGTCTTTGTTTGCAAGGTATATCCCTCTGGCGTGTACAGAAAACAACTATTTAACGACAAATCGTATACTTGGTCCAGGGAATTGCAAGAGGGGAAAACCAGGGCCCAATTTCATAGAGCTGCTAAGCATAAAAATTTGCTAAGCGTGAAATTTTGCCTCGAAAAAAAACCAGGATTTCTCAACCAAATTTCCACGTGATTTTCAGGATAATCAAACAACAGCTGAATACAAGTACCAAGCAATAATCAACAAATGTATAATTTTTTGGTAATCCTGTTTTTTTGTCAAGGAAGAAATTTCATGCTAAGCAAATTTTTCTTGCCTAGCAGCTCTATGAAATTGAGCCCTGGGCCTGATAGGTGAATGATGGTGTGGGCGAATTTTGATTAAGAACTGTTACAGAATTTAAGTCAACTTTGCTCACCGTTCATTATATCAATTAAGGGGGTAGGCTATTCAAGTTAGGAAAGGGTTCCATTACGATCTGCCGAAATTACACGTAACTGCGATACGTTTTACTCAAAGTGAGTTCATCAACATGCCAATGACAACCAGCGACGCACACAATCACAATGCGCGGGGAGTCCCCCCCCCAAAAAAAAAAAAATTTTGCCTCGAAAAAAAAACAGGATTTCTCAACCAAATTTCCACGTGATTTTCAGGATAATCAAACAACAGCTGAATACAAGTACCAAGCAATAATCAACAAATGTATAATTTTTTGGTAATCCTGTTTTTTTGTCAAGGAAGAAATTTCATGCTAAGCCAATTTTTCTTGCCTAGCAGCTCTATGAAATTGAGCCCTGGGCCTGATAGGTGAATGATGGTGTGGGCGAATTTTGATTAAGAACTGTTACAGAATTTAAGTCAACTTTGCTCACCGTTCATTATATCAATTAAGGGGGTAGGCTATTCAAGTTAGGAAAGGGTTCCATTACGATCTGCCGAAATTACACGTAACTGCGATACGTTTTACTCAAAGCGAGTTCATCAACATGCCAATGACAACCAGCGACGCACACAATCACAATGCGCGGGGAGTCCCCCCCAAAAAAAAAAAAAAATAAAATAAAAATAAAAATAAAAATAAAAATAAAAATAAAAATAAAAATAAAAATAAAAATAAAAATAAAAATAAAAATAAAAATAAAAATAAAAATAAAAATAAAAATAAAAATAAAAATAAAAATAAAAATAAAAATAAAAAATATTATTTTTAAATACTTTTTATTAATTTTTTTTATTGCGCAAAAACAAAATATTTCCACTCTTGACTCTTAACAATAATAACAAAAACACCACAAAACATGTTTGAACAATATTTTCGTCCAACTACCTTCTTGAAATTGCAATCTAGTTTGTGTTTGAGAATTGTATTAAAGAGTAACTAGGCCATTATAGGATATATTTCAATAAAAAAAAATTAAACCCTTCCGGACTTCTTGTATTCCCCAGTGAGCGTGGTCTGGCAGACCGACCCAGCAGCAAGGAGGCTGGCCACAAGGGGAGTTTTTTTTCCCCATGATTTGAGGTTCATATGGCATCCTGCGGTTAAGAGCAGCAAAAATACCTTGACTTTAGTATTTTTGGATTCTTATTCATAGCTCCCACCACGAACAGGAGGTTTTCATTCATGTTCAAGATATCGCATAGTCATTATAATAAAAGTTATTAAGCGTGGGAGGTCAGGGTCGGTTACCGTGTTGAGTGAACACTTAACTTTGCACAGTGTCTCTCGTTGTATATTGTTAATGTGTAAAACAAAACCAAAATTGTGATCGAGGAATCACTTTTTCTTTTTTGCGGTTTAGAGAGTCAATTCAGTTTCTAATCGGAAGTTACCTTCCACACAAGAAGACAGATGAGCTATATGGGCTTCCTGACGGGTTTATTAATGACCGGTATGCAAAGTTTGTTTTTCCTTCAATTTCGTGTTCATTGGCGATTGAATAATTTGTGCAGTCAAAACGGGCAAGTGGAAGTTTAATATTCTCCCTTTAGCCTTTTACGCTATCTCTCGTGTGATGTTTCTGATCAGCAGAGGTGGGTTCGACTCCCAGTTTTGGCACATAAAGGCAGTGGACACTATTGGTAATTACTCAAAATAATTATTATGATAAAACCTTACTTGGTAACGAGTAATGGGGAGAGGTTGATGGTATAACACATTGTGAGAAACGGCTCCCTCTGAAGTGCCATAGTTTTCGAGAAAGAATTAATTTTCCACGAATTTGATTTCGATACCTCAGATTTAGAACTTGAGGTCTCGAAATCAACCATCTAAACGCACACAATTTCGTGTGACAGGGGTGTTTTATTCTTTCATAATTATCTCGCAACTTCGATGACCGATTGAGCTCAAATTTTCACAGGTTTGTTATTTCATGCATATGTTGAGATACACCAAGTGAGACGACTGGTCTTTGACAATTACCAATAGGTGTCCACTGCCGTTAATATTAACAGTGGCTTCTTATAGTGGCGCTCAATACCGTCACTCAGTGAAGCTCATGGCAATCGTACATTATTACCCTCAGCCGTCGATTTCACCAAACTCTTCCTAACTCATAGGATTAATCTTAGGACTTAGGACGAGTTCAGTTCCGTATCCGAAGACGTTAGGACACGTTGAACCATTCCTTACGTTTCGTGAAATCGTCTGCTGGTCACTGGGCCACTTATTTAACTCCTTACCGTCTCAGCTCCCTCACAGCATAGGTATACCCCCGGGTGAACAGAAGCATTTACAGTGTCTTGCTCAATGACACAAATTGTATGACCGGGATTCGAACCCACACGCTGATAACTTGCCACCAGAACTTGAATTACATGCTCTTAACTATGAACTCGGTCGTGACATGTGTGTCCTTGTCATGATTTATTTGTCTTTCGGATGGGACATAATTTAAACTGCGGAAGTTTTCTTCTTCAATTCCTATATCTGAACAACACAATTCCGGTCTGCGGAAGCGAGTTTATTGACACACCTCTCGAGTTCTCAAGTTTAGTGACGTCACCAACCAATGTTGGCTCAAAGCTGTTTCCCCTTGCAGATAAAACATAAATATTTTTGTAGCAGTTAAACAGTCAATAATACATGCTGTGTTTGATTTGGCCGCAGACTTGTATGTTCCGTTCTCAGTGTGATTCTTGTATGTTTTTAATTGATGCATCCCGTCGGTTTCTCATGTAAAAATGTTTCCTGCGCATCTATATAAATGTGTTGCCTTACCTTCCAGCCATCTTACGTTTTATTCCCCTGTGTGTCACCGTAGTCAAGTTGTTTGACTACAGGACTTGCTATCACAAGGTAGTGGGTTCGAATCCTACCAAGCTTACTGCTGATTTCACAGTGACTATGAATAAGTATTGTCACTGAATCACAATTTCATTATTTGTCCGTTAAACCAGCTTTTTGTTTATCTCCCCAACATGTGATTGGAGTTTGCGGACGGTTCCCTTGACGGATTTATCATCTGAACAAACACCGCTCTTGCCCTGAGTTAAATATCAGCATCCCCTGCTCCCCTTACGTTTGCATGCAGCGCATGTCGTTGCCTCCAAGTTGTCCTGCGTGGCAAGGCCTTTTCACCAAAAATATATCACCTTCATTTATATTGCGTAACAATGAAATGTGAGTGCGTTTTCTTCTTTGAGAATACCCTGGTACCGGTTGCCTGTAGATTGCCTTAAGTGACATGCCCCTAAAGGTCAAATCCTGCGGATGATTCTTAATTACCGAAGGTTCCATCTTCATTCGTCATAAACCATTCCCACACTGGATTATATGTAATTGATAACTTCTTGTTTTCTCTTGTGGAAGCCGGACGAGGCTGCGCCCATACACACACCACACCCCGTGTCTGGTTCCGGGCGCTGGGCCTCGTGTGGATTTCGGTTTAAGTTCAGGAAAACAAACCCTGTAACCAGACTTTATTCATAGCCTGGATCCGAGATGACTTCTGATCGTTTGGTAAACACCAACAACTAAGTGTGTTGAATCTTACATTGAAGTCTACATTTACTTATACGGCAGTTAAATGTTGTATGGCTTTTGACTGGCACCCCGAACAAAGATATTGACAAAATAGGGACACCGCCAACATATGGCTAGATAGCTCAGTTGGTAGAGCGCCGGCACGTTAATCCGGAGGTCGTTGGTTCAAATCTCACTCTAGTCAATTCTTTGTTTAACCCCCCCAAAACATTGACTTTCTATGATAAAGGGGTATTTTCCCATTAGATCTTATAATCATTATACTGCATGGATCTCTCTTCACAGTTGTTATGGTTTCTCTCCTTGCATTTCACCGCCTGTGGGATCCCGGTTCGAATCCATTCAGGGCAATTTGGCCGTATTCATAAAAAAAAATAGCATTTGCTTTTCTAGGCTTTTGCTTACATCTTTATACATACATCTGTAGAAACATCTAAGCAAAAGCCTAGAAAAAGCAGTAACTAATTTTTTTAAACGGCCCATTGTGTGGATTTGGAATTTCAGTACCTACCTGTTTGCGTGGGTTTATTTACGGAGTATTATTGTTATAGGCCTATATGGGGTTTTTCACATCACATTCGTTCCTTGTCTTCTCTCCATGGGGTTGCTTGGCTATAGTAAAGTGTCCTCGGGCAAAATTATTCTCTCCACCCAGGAGTAAAAAAAATTGTACCGATATATGAGAGCTGGGGTCAAACCTGCATGCGATGGACTTCATCCTGACCAGAGGAAAACAAACGAGTATTATCATTCGTTTAAAATGACAAGGAAACTGGTTAAAACACCCGATGAGCTATATTGGCCCGGGACAGACTTTACTTGTTTTACATAGTTATTTAAAGGCACTGAACACCTTTGGTAATATTGTCAATGACCAGTCTTCGCACTTGGTGTATCCCAACATATGCATAAAATTAAAAAAGCTGTGAGAATTTGAACTCAATTGGTCGTCCAAGTTTTCGAGATTATAAGGGAAGAAAAAAACACCCTTGTCATACGAAGTTGCGTGCTTCAGATGCTTGATTTCGGAACCTCAAAATCTAATCTGAGGTATCGAAATCAAATTCAAACATTTTAGTGGAAAATTAATTATTTTCTCGAAAACTGAAAAGGGATCCATTTCTCACAATGTTTTATACTATCAACAGCCCCCCATTGCTTGTTACCAAGTAGGTTTAGATGCTAACAATTATTATGAGTAATTGCCAATAATAGAGTTCAGTGCCTTTAAGTTTGCCTTTCTGAAAATCCTGGGCTTCAGAACCATTGACACATGTAGGAAGAAACTAAAAAATAAATTGTAAACTTGCGGGTACAACCATGTATAAATCTCTTTTGTAGGAGTGTTTGCTCTAAAAAGAGCATACTCTGCTCGTCTTCAGGAGAAGACGATCACCATTTATTCAACCACACCATGCTAAAACTTGAACACAATACTTCGAAATTGATACATCTGAAACGTCTAACGGCAGCTTTAGCTGATTCGCCATTCTTTAGATGAAGGTTCTTAAGACTGGTGTTTATTATACAAACCCAATATTCTCGGGTCCCTTTCTATTCTCACATTCGTCCATTTGTTGTTAGTGTGCCATCTAAAAGTGTTGTTCATAGGGTTGGGGCTTTCTCTGAAATCTGATCAATTATTCAGATGATCCTCCACAGAGCATCTCCAATAATATCGAGTAGAACGATTAGCAAAAGGACCACTCCGCCATAACTTAAAGGTGCTAGATACGTTTGGTAATTACTCAAAATAATTATAGCATACACACTTACTTGGGTAACGAGAGTGGGGGAGCTTTTGGTAGTTTAACACATTGTGAGAAACAGTCCCTCTGAAGTAACGTAGTTTTTGAGAAAGAATTTCTCACTCAAATAAATAAAAAAAACATCAGGGCTGAAACCCTTTATTAAAGACAATGGACACTATTGGTAATTGTCAAAGACCAGTCTTCTCACTTGGTGTATCTCAACATAATATGCTTTATTAAAAAACCTGTGACTTGAGCCTGATTGGTCGTCGGAGTTTCGAGATAACTATGGAAATAAAAATACCCTTGTCACACGAAGTTGTGTGCTCTAAACTTGAGGTCTCGAAATCAAGTTTGTGGAAAACTACTTCTTTCTCGAAAACTACGCCACTTCAGAGGGAGCCGTTTCTCACAATGTTTTATATTATCAACCTCTCCCCATTACTCGTTACCAAATGAGGTTTTATGATGAAAACTATTTTGAGTAATTACCAAAAGTGTCCACTGCCTTTAAGAATGCACACAATTTTGAGCAACAAAAGTTGTTTTTTCTTTCATTATTTTCTAACGACTTTGATGACCAAAAAACAGATGTTGGGATACACGAAAATACTGGTCCTTAACAATAACCAATCGTGTCTGAAGTACCTTTAAACTAACCGAGTATAAACACTTCAAGAACGACGTAGAGGCCTAACACGCTGTATAGCACTTTACACCTATTGACGTCAATTAATTATTTATTTTAAGCTCGATCGACTTGTTGCTCGTCTAACTATACATAGTCAATGGTTGACGCTCGTTTGGATTGTTAAGATACCCATTGGTCGAGCGCTGTACACGTGGATCGACTTGTTTACAATCTTTAAAGAGGTGATACAAATATTATTTATTATTTATGTAATTATGTAAAGGTCATGTAGAGTTTGATCTTCCTTATTTTCTGAAATCCCCTCAGCCTTTTATATTAAAATTTGAGTTAAATTAGTTTAATTTTAATGTGCAACCAATGTGCCTCCTATTTAATTCCAATTGTTATTTTTAGTAAATTATTGTAATTTTTTTTGTAATTCAGCCCTTTGTGGTGAGAGGAAAGTTTTTGAATAAACAATATATCTAGCTATCTCTCTATCTATATATCTATATATCTATCTATAAAATGGTCTTATATAGGCATGTATCTCTGATTGTTTATAGCATTCATTGGTGAAAGGCATACCAAAATATATATATTAACAAATTGAGTGCGAGGTGATATGGCGTCTTAACCATGCCTGCGCTAAGTTGAAAGTAGCAAGTTGTCATTATGATTGCTTATCATGAAGCAAAATGAAGCCTTTGTGAAGTTTTTTACAATAGTCCGGATATCTTGGAAAGCATAGCGGCGTCTTTCGAAACCCTCCATTACGTGAATGTGTGGAAAAAATATACACGTGGTCCCACGTCACGTTTTTGAATGGAAGACCAACAAAATGGCTGCCGTTAATGTTACAAAAATATTGATGATAATAATAGTAACTCCTCGTCAATTTTCAGCATAAAATCTTTTTGTATTATGAGACGTTGTGAGATGTTCGTATTCTTTTCCTCGATCAATCAAACCAGCTAAGGACAAAGTTGTAAAAAAAAAATCCCCTTAAGGTGATCCCCTAGCTGCCGCTTCCCAGGTTGTATCGTAATTTGGGTGTGATCCCTGGCTACACGGCAGTTAACGGTTGTATGGCTTCTGACTGGCACCCCCGAACAAAGATATTGACAAAAATAGGGACACCGCCAATATAGGGCTAGATAGCTCAGTTGGTAGAGCGCCGGCACGTTAATCCGGAGGTCGTTGGTTCGAATCCCACTCTAGTCAATTCTTTGTTCAACCCCAAAAATCATTGTTACTTCTCATTAGAATTTAATTTTTGGGGGGGTATTTTAAGTGGGCACGCAGCACCTTTAAACATCAATATATCTTTCTAGTCGTGTGATGCCCGTTACTCCAAAAGCGTGCGCCACACACCATGTATGAGGGGGGTACAAACATCATGTCGTATAACACCTTGAAGAGAGATCAAACATTAATGATGTTTACATTCAAAGGACATGTCGTTAATTTTTTGCTAATTCCAATCGATTGAAAGGGGTACAACACTTACATCAGATAACACAGAATTCATAGTGAATCAGTTATGTCTATCCCAACCCTGTTAAAGATTTTAAGAAATTGCGCTTTGAAATGGTTGTCTGTTCATTACCTAAAATATATTGGCATTGTTCTTGGTAATGGTCAAAGGATAGCTGTTGATGGTATAAAACATTGTGAGAAACGGATCCCTGTGACGTAACACAGTTTTTGCGAAAGAAGTAAATTCTCACACACACAGATTTTAACTGAACTCGAGACCTCTGGCGAGGTCTCGAATTCAAGCATCTGAAAGAGCACAATTTGTGGACAAGGGTGTTTTTTCTTCCACTACTCTCTCGCAACCTCGATGACCAATTTAGTTAAAATTTTCACAGGTTTGTTATGTTATACCAAATTAGGTATATTGATGTATTGAAACCTTTTATCCTAACATTTGGCTGGTCCAGCTTTTGCATGAGTTTTGTAGAATTGTTTAATTTTGCAAAGATGTCATTTTAGTATGTCCCCGGTAATGCTACCGACAATGTGTTGTGCTTTAAACCGAAATAAATTCGTGTGGAATTGAAAACAAATATTTCTGACAATTCTCATCAAAAAGAAATGTTGTACTTTCATTTTTCGCCAAGCTTTCGGATCCACCAAGAGTTGTTTGAAAATTATATCAGAGGTTTACTATTGTCTGAGTTTGTTATTTGTTTATCTGGTTTCGTTTTTCCTGTCAACATTTTTAGGAAATCTCACAGCAGAAGATGCTTATGGTGTCTTTAAAGGAAAAGTATACATTTGAAACTGTTCAATTCTTTGAATGCATAAATGGAGAAGGGTGTCTAAAAGCGCATAAACACACCGTAATTTATGCAAGGTTCTGGACTATGGTTGAGTTATGGGATCTACTTTATTTACATAGTATCATGTAATGGTTTACAAGGTGATGTGGCGCAATATATTACAAAGCCAGCCAGGAACACCGCGGCGAACCCCTTCTCTTTTCGCGAACCTAGTGCACTGGGTTATTTTACGCAACACGGGACCAACGGCTTTACGTTCTTTTCGAATGACGAAGCAATGGTTAAGTGTCTTGCTTAAGGACACACAAAAACAAACCGGTGAACATTTTATTTCGAATACGGTAACGTGTTTGCCGAAATGGGCGGGTAACGTCCACGCAGGAATAATCATTCCAAACTCGTACAACATGAGAATCGTTTCATGCAGAAATGTTTCTCAAGTCGAAACGTTTTTGAATCCCTCTTGTTAAAACGATGTTATTGCTTTCAAGGTAATTGTCTCTCAAAGTGTTACACATGCATCAACGGGTATATTGCTTCTTACAAGGTGTATGGTGATATTCAATATTTACCAAAGTTATAATACCCTTCCTTTAAGATAAAAAGCAAAAGAAGCAAGTGTAAACAGAAAGCATGAGAATTCTATGTTTGAACCACAATGTATTTTTTTCGTCGTTATTTATTTGTTGACCACTTGTCATTATTTTAAAAACAAAGATTGTTTTTGTAATATTTATGAAGGGTCGACTCTAAAAAAAATAATAAAAAAATATGTGGTTGCAAAAAGTTATTCTTGAAAGATTATAAATGATGGAAGTATAGTACAATGCAAACACTGTTGTTGTTATTGTTGTTGTTGTTGTTGTTGTTGTTGTTGTTGTTGTTGTTGTTGTTGTTGTTGTTAACTTAGCCAGCAGAACTTAAGCTCTGAATGACGAGAGGCAGTAGTTCGGTGTCTTGCTCAAAGACACAAATTAATGTATGGCCAGGATTGGAACCAAAACCCTGTTGGCGTATAGCCACCAGAACCTGAGCAAGAAGTCTTGCTCAAGGACACAAGTGTCGTAACTTGGATTTGAACCATACCCTGATGACTTAGCCATCATAAATTGAGCCCTGTGTGACAAGAAGCTATTTTAGTCAATTGTTAGCTCAATGGCACAAGTGTCATGACCGGGATTCGAGCCCCAACCCGATGACTTGGTTCAGAACTTGAGCTCTGGATGACAAGATGCCTTTATAGTTGCTAGATGAACACAATACTATAGTGTGTGGCCGGGATTTGAACCCACCCCTTATGACTTATTACCACCAGAACTTGATCCCTGGATGGCGAGAGTGTCGTGTGTGGCCGGGATTCGAACCAACAATCTGATGACTTAGGCACGATGAGTTGAACTCGATGCACCGATTCGGCCTGTGGCTGCCATGTACCCAAAAGTGGGGTTAATTTCAGACCTATAGTTCACTCAGATCAGGGTCTTTTACAATGGGGGTCATCATCCATGTGGAACCACTTTTGTTTTTCCCATATTGATTTTGTTTTTTGTATCAAGAAGTGGGAATGTTTTGTTTTCCAAAACACTCATCAGAACTGCGGAAATATTTTGGTTTGCTGAAATCTCTTCCGTTTACAAAACACCAAGGCCTCTCGACATCGGGGTGCGAGGTTAAATCAAAATATTATTGAGGTAATGTTTTTTGTTCTTCCTTCTGTCAATAATACAAAATAATTCCGCGATCACGAGTCCTTCATGGTGTCACACTATGCCTTTTTTGGATAGTAATAAAGTACATCCTGGGGAAAAATAAAACACTGGCGTGGGAAATGAACTCAGAGGACAAGTTCTGCATGGCTATATGCGCGGGAACGTCTAACTGCTAGGTGACGAAAAAGTAAATATGTTTAAAGGGATTGTTCAATGGTTAATTTGCTTACATTTGTACAATGGGTCAATTTACCTTTATTGATGTTGATTCCTTACGACCATCAACATTTCTATAATAAGTTCCACCTCAAAATTCTTCGAGACTTTGTTTTCTCGGTTTTGTTTCTTCTTCGTATTTTTATTTTTTGGAATTTCACTTTTTTCAGATGGGAATTTACGCATTCAACACAAAGAAGAACACAAATCAGGTCACTATATTCGCAGGGTGTTTCAGCCTGTTGTGACATGTTTACCGGAAGTTAAATTTGAAACAATGGCAAACATCGCCCTGTAGTATAACCCCATTTCACACGACATCAATTTAGCAGAGGTCCCTTGTTTAATTTTGAGCTAGGTTGCACTTCAAGTGCAAGGAAAAAAATGTTTGGACTTGGTCCCTGGTGAAATCTCTAAAAATGTACCATCCTTCGGACAGTAAAAACATTGTTTTCCTTTCACACGAGTTGCACTCGGTAAAATTCTCTTTCTCGGTAAACATTAAGCAAGGGACCCTTGTTTAATTGCTGTCTTGTGAATGGGCTTTATGGCCCCTATTCTGTGACGTAAAGTTTAGTTTTTGCATGAAAGTGGTTATGGCAAATATTCCCACGAGATTTGGAAAGCAAGACATGGACGACAATCTCTGGTGAAAGTTTGCTCCCTATCCCCACCGCTGAGATATTCTAGCTTTTTCTATGTGCCACACCAAACTTACAAGTTTCCATAAGTGCTATTCACTCGGCATACTGGGGTCCCTTGTTTAATTTTAGCATTGGTGTACAATTTAACGATGTTAGACAAGATTTTGCAACAGAACTTGGGCAGTTAGAAACAATTGATGTCCTTTCACACGAGGTACATTTTGTCAAATTGTACAACCAATGATACTACAACTTAGCAAAGGGTCCTTTGCTTGATTGCCCTCGTGTGAAAAGGGGTTATAGACAATGAAAGCATAAGCACCATGTAGGCCAACTTTGTCATGCAGTTTTGTTTTTCTGGTTTTGTTTTGTTCTGGGGGTTTTTAAGGAGGTAATCTATAGGTAAATTGCTATAATCTATGTTTTCATGTTGCAATCACACTATAATGTCTTAATCTGCGCCTGTTTCCTGTGATGTCATTTCGGACTAAAAACAATTATATATTTTTCGTTTAGTAATCCTCTGATCAGATTATTATTTCTTTCCTGTCGGCTACTGTTAATTTCGTTTACGAACCCTTTTAATAATACGGGGCATGTTAATCCTCTAAACATGTTCTAGTCTTACTTTTCTCCGAGGAAAGATTTACTTTTCTCGCAATCATGACAAACAGGGTTGGAATTAAGAGCGAATCGAAAACAAAAACCATGAGTGAATTTCAATAGTCTCATCTTTGAGGTGGTTTTGAGAAAGAGGTGATGTTCACAAAGCCCCCCCCCCCCACCCCCACCCAATGGGAGACTTTCTGGGACGATAGAGGGCAGCAGACTTACCGGGTAAATCCATTGTTCTCAGAATTATGCGCATGTTCAGAACTACGTAAACAATGGAAACTTACCCGGTATGTCTGCTGCCACCTAGCGTTGGAAAGTCTCCTATTTGAATCAGCGAAAAGTTTCGGGGATGAGGCCTTTCTCATGCATCTGAAAGTACAACATTCATGCAACAATTTGGCGTTCTTGTAATGTGATTTGAGGCATTGCATGATGAGGTATCAATATATATTTGTAGGATTTGAAACTTTGCATGGTGGAAATAAGATAACACCAGGAGGGAGTTCGGTTCAGGGTTTTGTAGACTTGCAACCCGACGTCTGTAACGACACAACCGTGTTGGATTCCACAAGTATGCCATGCCACTGGACCTTCTAATTTTCAATCCAAGATGGCGCGGGTTACGCTTTTAATAGTATAGATTTGGTTTGCGGTAACACCATGTGTGTGTCTTGCTGAAGAGATGTTTCTATTTAGAAAACTGTTTTGCTATATACATAATTTATTACTACCGCAGAGCATGTACATTTTAGAATTTTCGGAAGACTTCTTTCTCAGTTCCGAAAAGACTCTACTGCTTTTTTAAATACTACCTGGGCAGCAGGTAGAAAAACGGGTGTTCTAGCCTTTTCCTTATTTTCTTCGATGACCAATCGAGCAAAATTTTCACAGGTCTGTTATTTTAAGATTTACCATGCAGAGCCCAGTTTCATCAAGCCTGTAAGCCCAAAATCTTGCTAAGCACAGACAAATGCTGCTTAGCAGTAACAGGTTAAAAGCCAACATTAATAGGTTTATACTGTTGCCACCGATGCCCAATTCATTTCTTGCTCAGAAAAGAAATAATTTGCTGTGCAGTATATTTGCTAAATAGCTTATGAAATCGGGCCCTGTTTTTTTTTTACAATCATAGTTATTACCTGCCTCTAACTTTAAAGAGTAATGAAATAATTGTGTGCTGGCTGGCTTTCGTTCCACAGACGTCACTTCCTCAACAAAGCTATTTGATCCAGGAAACCGTTAATTCCACACCGATCTTTATTTGTCTTTAAACGACAGGAACATGTCCGGCTATCAGTCCTTCTCCAAGCTACTGGTTCACGTCTGCCCAGATACCGGTCATGCCCTGCAGTTAATACTGAGACCTCTATCCATGACATGATGGTGATTTTCAGAACACATTTCAAAGCTAAGGGTAAGTTTGGTCGCCATATTGAACGATGCTTTGCCGTTCTATTCTAACTCGATTTGAAAATCTATCGAATGCCGTATAATTTGATTCGAATCCTTTTTTTTTTGCTTATCACGAATATTGTAAGTTCAGATCGGGGCCAGCATGAAAGTGATAATTTTGAGTTTTATTCAATTTTGTGTATAAATTTAGTTTATTCTGAAATCCGTTATGGGTGTCATGGCCGAGTGGTTTAGAGCACCGAGTTTAAGTTCTGGTGGTTAAGTCATCGGAGTATGGGTTCGAATCCCGGTCACTATACTTGTGTAATGGGTATAAATGGGTACCTGCGAGGGTTGTTGATAATATGAAAATGCATTTGTAGTGCCACGGCAGTCCGGAGGTTGTTTACTCCATAGGGAGCTGAGGTTAGAATCCCGTCCATGACAGTTGTTATACTTCCCAG
This sequence comes from Asterias rubens, assembly GCF_902459465.1. Taxonomy (NCBI): domain Eukaryota; kingdom Metazoa; phylum Echinodermata; class Asteroidea; order Forcipulatida; family Asteriidae; genus Asterias; species Asterias rubens. The sequence goes on along the minus strand of NC_047064.1, from coordinate 17,726,098 downwards.
GCTGTGGTGAGCTGAGAAAGATTTTAATATCTTATTGGCCCTATGTGAGAAGGCAAAATATCTGGAGCGGTTTTGTCAGCGCACGAAGAATAATCTACATGCAAAACACAATTGAAGAAACTTTTCATGCAGAAACATTTTCTACTAAAAAATTATTTTTGAATCCCTTTCTTTAAAACCACATTACTTTTGAAAAGGAATTTAATTGTTTCTCAAAATGTTAGACCCCATCAACGGCTATAATGCTTAGTCTTACCGGGTGGTCAACACATTTTTTGAGATAGGCCTAGTGGAATAACCAAAGTATCCCTCCCTTTAAGTTTAAATATCAAAGTCAAAACTGGTGAACATTCTGAACCATCACTTGTAGCTCCGCCCACAAACACTTTCGAGCTATGCGATTGGACAGTCTTATCAAGCACCCTAGTCCCCCCCCCCCCAATCATGCTCAGCTGGTGTAAAGGTTCACTTCACATTCTGCGCAGGTGTGTGAACTATACAGGTATTATACGCAAGCAGTGTAGATAAGATTGCACGTGTATGTCATGATCACATAACACAAGACTTGTCCCTGCCTGTATACCCATTATCGAGCATTAGCACTGGACGTGGGAGACCAGACTAGAGGCACGTGTGTATTGTTTTAAAACATTGTGTAGTAATTTTCTAATGTTGTTACTATTTGGCGGCTGCACTCAGAATACGGACTGTGTGTGCGTGAACGTTACATTGACGAATGACGCTTTGATCTGTCCCCATTGTATAAAAACGACATCAATATAGGTCAGACATTTGTTGGTGTTGCATTCTTCATTGGTGTAATAATTAATACAAGGGATTTGTTGGTATTTGGATCATTCTTCAGTGACATTCTCAAGGTGTTATGTGAAAGACAAGTGTCGAAACTCCGTGACACCAGTGGTACAACAAAAACTTCAAGTACATCTCATGCGGTTTGCCTTCCAATGTGTCGTGTCTGCACCCTCTTCGTTCGGTGGCAACTGAGCAGAGAGCAGAGGTGTCACATGGTAGCTGGATCTTTTGAGAAAGAAGTCAGAACTATCCCACGGTGTTTTCAAAAACTTTCGGGATCGTGCATGGTGAGGAGGAACCCCAACCAAACTACATGTCAAGTCGACCTGTGTGGTGGGTTGAACACACGGTAAGCGATTTACTACACACACATCACCGTGCTTGTTGTCACGCTGACTGCTGCTACACACAAAACTAGGTCAGTCCATTTTCTAATACAACCATTGATTTGTGTTGTGTGTGTGTTATATTTTGACAAAGCTCTATTTTATGGAATATAATATATTTTTTGGCCAGGGCCCTTCGCTCCTTTGAAAATGGTTTTGTTACATTTTCGAAGAAAATCCATTGTCCAATATTTTGTATGTAGTTGTGAAGTTGAAGGTCAATTTTAGTTTTTACTTGTGTTGTGTGTGCGTTTATTCAATATTTTACGAACAATTAAGGATTTTATAATATAATTTCCAAACATGAGTGACTCTGCTTTTAAATACTTTGCTACACGGTCACCATTTTGGGGAACCGTTTGGTCCCCCTCATTCTCAACCACTACACTAGTCATCGAAAGGGGCGTGGGATTTAAAGATGATAGAATGTTTCAGACTCTGTGTCATGTAACCATTTTTCATCCCTAAATAATATGCACTTCCGCTTACATGGGGGGGGGGGGGGTTAGTGTAAGAAAGGCCCGTACCACCCGTTCGCTCATCGACGCCATACAAATAAACTATATTTGCTTACACATTTTCTGCTTAGCAAAGTTGAGCAGGATAGGGCCCAGTCCGAAAGTCACATGCTATATTAGCTGGTAACCTTAAAATGGTAAGCATAATTTTGTTTTGCTTAGCTATTTTTTGCGTAAGCAATTCTACGAAATTTGGCCATGATGGTAGGCCTTTAGTAAATGAAACAACCCCTACCGCAGCCCTACCTATGCGCTGCTCATTTTTAAACTTGTACCTCATCCGATATGATACAATATACTATAAAGAGCTGTCCATTGCTTGAGTAGTTTTACTAATAAAGTGTCCACTACCTTTAAATACAAAAATTCGCATATCGTACACAATAACTTACATCACCTGAATGCCATATATCAACATTGTCATTGAAATTTAAACTGTTTGTTATATAGGCTTAGTTATTTATCATTTAGATATGCACAGATATAGGGATTTACTTTTACGACAATTTGGTGTTGACACAAGTTGAGTACACAATTGGAAACGAAGCGTGTGGTAGGTATAGGGGAGAGGCGGGGAATATCCCATCTGTTGTATTAAACATAAAAAATAAAAACTGGAGAATGAGTTGTGCTGATAAATGACGTTTTTTCGAGGTTAGAAAACAATTTTCAAAGACATTGGGTTTACTTGACATAGACTTGCCCCTTACCTGATGAAAAATGCCCATTCAAGAGTGAAGTTCAAGTCAAAACGAAGAGATTTGCAGTTGACTTATGTCTAACCCCCAGACCCCCCCCCCCGACCATCAGGTATACTTCAGTAAATGCACTCCTAAACTAATTATGTTTATTTTTGAACGGTTAGTATGTGTGCCTAATGCTAACATCCTGTATGCGTTTAGCCTATTATACCGAGTAACAACAACCTATAAAAAAGCACCGGACTAGAGGCAGACGCACGACAAATTCGGAGGAAATGGAGTTGGGGGGGGGGGGTGGGGGTGGGGGGAATAGGAGTTTGACGAATATCACAACACCGCATTTTTCCCGTTGGCTGTGGAGAGTGCATACCTTTAACCTTAATTTCAATAGAGCTGCATAAGCAGAACTTGCTACTTAAAAATTAAATGCTCAGCAGAAATGAGCAGGATACAGTCACAAGTTGTACATCAGACTTGTGTACAAGTCGTTAAATGTATGTCGCGTGATAGCGTTCCGACTCTCCCCGCGATTCACGAGATATTCTCGCGAGACTGCTGGCCCCGCGAGACTACTGCAGCTCTCGTGACTAGTAACGGTTGAACATAAAGTCGGCAACCAGCAGTTCGCGCAAGAGCAGAGATCTCGCGGGAGCACCGCCACAATTCGACTATCTCACCGCGTGTGACCATTAACGACTTGTCCACAAGTCTAGTTGCACATGTGGCATCGTACCCTGATCTGGTAAGGTTGCGTTTAGCTACTTTTTGTGCTTTTATAATTATAAGCATAACTTGTTTATGACGAATAAATATTGCTCTGATTGCTTTTGAACTGATATTTTGTGTGGGTGGGATGTAATATGTGTACTAAAGATAACGACAGGTAGCACCCGCTTGCATTGGAATGTACTAAGTGATTAATCCTAAATATTATAAGCCCATGTACTCAGTAATGACTTGTTGACCCTGCGTGTGTATGTGGTCAATCTGGGGGTGATTCAAAAACCTATAAATACACAAGCTGTATGTATTTACGAACCTGCATCGAGGGGGGTAATGTAACAGTTACTTGTGTCATTTACACAGGTGCACTTCGCGCCTGACCCCCTACCCCCACCCCCACCCCACCCCCCCCCCCAAGCACCGTAAAACGGAATTTGAAGTACAAGTCATGTGTAATGGCGTATTCTGAAGGTGCTAGACATTTAAGGAGTTTGGGCATCTCCTCTTGTGAATATACAACCTTGTCTAAAAATGCGCTAGTTGTGGTATATAGGGTATGAAGCATGGAGGAAGGAAATATATCGGGGAGGTTTAGTTTCAACAGACGGTTAGTGTGGCATGTTACTGCACTATGTAGAGTGCCTTGGGGGAAAACAGGTTTTACCAGTGACATCTCCCTAGCCCCCTAGCGCCCCCCCCCCCCCAACCACCAGCAAGCCCGTGCGACCACGTCGAATAAAATAATTTCATCAAGTTACCATCAAGTTATTTTTTCGCAAATACCATTGCGCAAGCGCAGACTGTTGAATGAGGTGCATTGTGGGATAGATATGGATCAAATTTGGATACCAGCTAGACCACAATGCACCAAGCTTTTCGCGCGCGCCAAGTTTTTGGGAAAAGGTCTATGGCCCTTACCCCCCTTCAACTAGCTGAACGCGATGACCTTCATTGATCCATCATGGACAATGAATGGTCGACTTGTGGTCTAACCAATGTACAACTGTTGCTGCACGGTTCGACCATGGCCTAACCGTGGTCGAACCGTGAACCCGCCAATTAACACACTCTGTAAAAACCTATACGAGGTCAGAATTGACATCAATCCACCATCCCAGGGAGTCTGACCCATTTTTCAGGCTGACCCCGATTTAACAATTTAACCAAATGCTCCATGTCAAACCATGGTCAAACCAGTGGTCAAACTTTTACCCAACCAATACTCCATGTCGAACCATGGTCAAACCAGTGGTCAAACTGTTACCCAACCAATACTCCATGTCGAACCATGGTCAAACCAGTGGTCAAACTTTTACCCAACAATACTCCATGTCGAACCATGGTCAAACCAGTGGTCAAACTTTTACCCAACAATACTCCGTGTCGAACCATGGTCAAACCAGTGGTCAAACTTTTACCCAACCAATGCTCCATGTCGAACCATGGTCAAACCAGTGGTCAAACTTGTACCCAACCAATAGTCCATATCGAACCATGGTCAAACCAGTGGTCAAACTTTTACCCAACAATACTCCATGTCGAACCATGGTCAAATAATCAAACCATTGTCATAATTGTGTTCAAATCATGATTGAATCAGTGGTCGAACCGTGGTAAAACCAGTGGTCGCATCTTAATCAATACTTCTTTGCGAACAATGGTCGAACTTTGATCCAACTGAAACATGGTCATACTTTTACCATGGTTGAACGATGGTCGAACCAGTCTCCAACCTAGATCCAGCCAATTCCTATGGTCGAATCTGGATCAAAAGATCAAACTAAGATCCCTTTTTAAGAACCATAGTTGTCACCATATCAACCATAGTCAAACCGTGGTCGAACTATGGTCGAACCAGTGGTCGAACCTTGATCCATAATATTAAACCATGGTCGTACTTTTTGTCCAAATGGTTGGACCATGGTCAAACCAGTGGTCCAACTCTGACCCATCAACCAATAGTTCGTTTCCAACCATGACGTTCTCACTTTTTGGTGGAACTGTGATTTCTTTCTTATTTCCATCAGTTGATCCATGGGCAAGCATGAGCCAACCAAAACCCGTTCCACGGCTGTACCATCCAATGCCCATCCATTCCTCATGCCATGGCTCTACCAACTATTGCCCATCCATTCCTCACGCTCCAAACAAGGGTTGTTTTCGTTGGGTGTAGTGGTATTTTACCTTGCCCTCCACCTCTAGAACCCCGGTTCGAATCACACCGGTGGCACTATTGTGGATTTGGTTTCCAGTCCCTGAAACACCTGAATGCAAGAGTTTTCCCTGGACACCTTCTCTGGGGTTTTCCCCATTTACATTCTAAAAGCTGAAATTTCCTTGTTGGTATTATTTTCAGTGGGTTCTTTAAAGTTTGCATTTTGTTGAGACAACCGGAACTAATAAATTAAATGGAATGAAACACTGGTCCCGTGGTCCGAGCTACCCCCCCCCCCCCACCCACCACCACCACCACAAAAATGCAAATAACCAGAAGTATCACCCCCTTTTACTTTCAAGCCCACGCGTTTACCGTTAAATTCAAGCTGTCACCCTCCCCGAGCTCAGTGCAACTAATTAGGACTTATCCGCCGACTTGCACCCTGCTACCTGGAGGTGTCGCTACTGCATGGAGGTTCCGATTGGGGGGGGTGCAAAAATGTCTCAACTATCTATATACCTTGAATGTCATTTAGGTGCAAAACGCGATCGTTTGCATTAGGTTTGCATTTCTTTAGAGGCTTTTGGCTGTAGTGTACGGTCCTCGAGTCCCTATTTGAAAACAAACTGAAGCGTGTGTGTTTCCACTTTAAAGTAGAGTATTTTTAATATGTCAGTAAAAGCTGGTCACTTGTCATTTTACTGTGACGTATCTACGCTCCGCCCACTTGTATTATATGCCTTTTGTTAAACTGTCACAGCCATGATCCCCGACTAATGAGGTACGTGACATGTAGTAAGTGACTTAGCCCTACGTCACGGTGGACTCTAACCACTTGAATAATTGACAGACGTAGCTCCGCCCCCTGCACCAACATCGTCAAACGGGCACGGAGTACGTGTTTAGTGGTAGTACATCTATCCCGTAGACGTATTTTCTGTTTCTATTGTCATGTAGTTGTAGTTGAGAACACACTGCTTATGATCGTCCATTCCCGCGCTTTTGACGAGTTTTTCTTCATGTGAAACTTTACCCACAGAGCCCAGAAGTCGCCGGCCGTAGTCAGCGCAAGTTCTCCGGCAGGAAACAAAATGTGGATCACGGTGAGGAGGTTATGGCTTGGAGCGGCGATTTTGTGGAGTACGGTTTTGTGCAACACGAGTGGACTAGTGGTGAACACAGACGATGAACACTCTGAAATGTTACCATCAACTCTGCCTGATTTGGCGATTGTAAACGAGAGGAGACAGAATGTTAATGGTGGGTCATCAATCGGAGGACCTATACGGGGTGTAGATCAGACAACTGAGACGGATGAAGAAGCCTACAACCCAGGTAGGTTGATGGAAAGGTGGCGAAAGCAACGCCTCTGCCCGTTGCAAGGAGGCTGCCATACGGGTATATGGACCCAATTCTTTTGAAACCATGATGTACACACAGAAAAAGGGTAGGCTTGAATGCACTGCTTGTGCTAAACAGGCTATATGGTCCATGCCACACACCCTATGGGCATGTAAACAATAGCAGTCCATTGGCCATACAGGCAAAGGGCTTATTCAATATTCTGGCCTTTCAAAAGAATGTTCGTTCATGCGAACTTTTTAGCCGAACGTGTTCCCTCAGCGTATGCCCGTGGCGTGGTGGAGGACTGTTAGTTGGACCGCGGTCGTTTTCATTCAAAATCACAAACACTCTTCACTCTGTGGTCGCCGCACAGCGCTGATGTCGTGAAATTGCATAAATTTCACCAAAGTGAAGAAATGCTACGGCCTCTCTTCCATATCAGAACTAGTGTCAGAAGCAAACTGAATCTAAAAACAGTTGGCCAAGAAACGTGAACCATAAATCTGTTGTTATTCTCACACTACTTGTTGTATACGTCCCCGTGTGTGTAACACGTGATCGTTGAAACCATGCCATGATAGGTGCCAGAGAGTTTAAAGTCTCACGGTTCCAGAAAATTGCCAAGAGGGAAATGGTATATAACGTGTCGCAATTCAACAACAATACAGGAACTGTATTTGATTCATAATTATTCATACTGGGCAGCTCACAGGCTTGTATACCGGGTGCCATTGTGTTCCAACACAATCGCCATTCACTGCCCGAACAAAAATCCGTGTATTGCTCAGCAGCATCGAACTGTGGTGTTTGGAATCACTCTCTCGTATCCAGTGCCCGGGTCTCTTTTTTTCCACTCACTCTTTATTATTATATAAACTGTTGAGAGCCCAAAGCCCTGGTGGAATGCCATCGGAGTAGAAGAGAGAATGACGAGGGGGGAAAAACTGCACTGAGTCTCACTCTAGGCAGGCTGTACTGTTTAACAGGTTTTGGCTGGGCTGCACGTGTTCATTTCGCACTGAAAGTGTTCGCGCGCTCTTGGACACAGGAGTTAAACGCCCGCTATCAGTTTAAAGCCACTTTTTTTTTCTCGTCCATATATTATGCACCGGCTCTTGCTTGTTTTACGATTACAGTAATTGCTTCGTAATGAGCGTGCTAAGACAAATAACTAAAGTTAACAAGGCCCACATAAACATTGCGGTCTGTGATCGGAGGGGGGGGGGGGCTACACAATGATTCGTTCTAATACTTCATCAAACATTAATATTGTGGCAAACTTATCTGACTTGGGAAAAAAGCATTGGAGGTTAAATGTTTGAAAACATTTTGTTGTTGATCGAATGCTATGCAAGAAGGTAAACAAAAACTACAGGGAACAGAGAAGCTATGACAAGTGGGTTGCACACACTTTTGCTGGGCAGTAAAAGTATTTTATTTACGTACGTACATTTTTCATAGCCATGACGACTCTTTAACCTTGTGTCATATTAACTCCATGGTAATCAAGTAAAAAAAAAACAAGCTCGAAATGAAAATTGGTTTGTTTTCTTTAACTGGTGACTTTCCCCCATTTTGTCCGTCATGCCAAAAATTAAACACACAAGGGGAAGTGCAACATTGTGTGTTTATGTTTTGTGTGTGCACAACGAATTCGTAAACCAAACTTTGTTTCTGTGTGATGTTTAAACAAAACTCTGAGAACCCAGGGCATTCCCTTCATACACGGTTAAAAACAAACTGCAAAAGGTCATGGGTACGGGGTTATGATACCAAAACATGAGTCAACTGATACAAACCTTCTGTACATACCATTGCCATACCATGGTGTGCTTAAAGTGGCACTGGACACTATTGGTAATTACTCAAAATAGTTGTTAAAATAAAAACTTACTTGGTAACCATCGAGCAATGGACGATGAGCTGTATGTAAGACATTGTGAGAAACGGCTCCCTCGGAAGTAACAGTTTTTTTGAGAAAGCGGTAATTTATCACCCAACAAATAATATTGACTTCAACTGAATCCTTTTATTACGCATTTGAAAGCATACAAAGTAGTGCAACAAGGGTGTTTTTCTGTCATTATTCTCTTGCAACTTCAGTTGAGCAAAGAAAATAACATGTTTCTTATTTTATATGCATAAATTATGTTGGGATGCACCAAGTGAGAATATCAGTCTTTGACACTTACCAAATGTGTACAGTGCCTTTAAGCAGTCACCAATCTTCAAAGGTATAAGTTTCAAAGCTCAGCACCGCCAAACCGACACTACAAGAGAGGTTTGGAGGGGGGGCCCTCCATGGCCGCACACAGAGCTCATGAATAAACATCCCAAACCAGCCGCAAACTTTTTTTCTTTTTTTCTTTTTTAAATCTATTTGCTCTACGAGGAGCACTTGAATAAGGGTATACATGTACATCAAATTTAAAATAGGATCAAGGTATATTCGAGTGCTTAGTGTGCCAACGTCGCGTTAAGGCGAGAAGTATGTGCCGATGGGCTTTATAAGGTTGTGTCCTCGCTGGTGGACCTGCTTTGTGCATGGTGGCATGGCGGCTATTCAGTCCTCTGTGAAGATGCTCAATGGGTTACATCTGAAGCCTGAAGACCATTTTCTGAAAACCAAGGGCCTTGCTCAATCCAATTCTTGGTCAGATGTACATGGCCAAACTAACCCGGTACAAGGTTATTATTAGGCTAGTTGGCGATTCGTGTGTTTTTAGGCATGAAGTTTACAATTTCTGATTTGTTATTCGGGAAATTTCACACAATGTTTTTTTTTTATTTCAGATCCACTTTGGGTTAAACTGTCCCCCCACCTTTTCGAAACCACGGCTTTTTTCGAAACCACGGCTCTTTTCGAAACCACGGCTCTTTTAGAAACCACGGCTTGGGCTGGCTTCCGGTTTAGGTTCCTCCAGATAGCTTCATTCAAACGGGACATATCCGAAGCCTGAATCCAAAGCCGAAGCCTTGATTTCGAAAAGGTGTTGTTGGCCGTATCACAGTGGCCTTTAGTACTGTAGACGTATGTGTTAAAATGTTATTGCAAAAAGGGAGGTCATTTTGGTGGTTGGCTTTTTTTAGAGTGACGTCTCCAAACTGACGTATGTGAAGCGGGATTGTTCAAACCTAGTCAACGTTTGACGTTTCAGCCCTAAATAGCGTTTGCCGTTAAAACCATGCATTGAGTTGAGTTTTTGTTTTGTTCCAGAACATCTTTAATGACCTCTCCCAGTATCACGTGACCCCGACGTGAATTGATCTTCAAATGTATATATCGATTGTTTATTCTTTTTCTTCTTCTTGTGTTATAACCCAACAGATGATCTTTCGTGTAGAGAGCTGCGCTCCAAGCGATATATCTCGGATGGATTTTGTACCAGTCCCAAGCCAGTTGCAGAGGTTATCTGCGTTGGGGAGTGCGTGCCTAATCAGCTGCTGGAATGGGGGGCCGACTTTACCAAAATCTGGTCACGCAGCAAGACGAAGGAATGGCGATGCGTGAACGATGTGGTCCGCCAGAGAAGGGTGCACCTCGTGTGCGACGAGACAGGCGAACGGCGAACTTACCGCATTAGTACCGTCAAGAGTTGCAAGTGCAAGAGGTTCAATAAGCGGCAGAATGAGTCAAGGTTGAACAATGCCAATGAGAACGCGAACGTGGAGCCACTCACCAAGGAAGATAGGCGGAGGAACAGGCAACAGCAAAAAGATAACGAGAGAAGCGAGAGAAGCAACCGGGATAGAGACAAGTGAGTCGCTGAAGAAAAAAAAAAAGAGTTGGACCACAGCACAATCTCGAAATAAACTCTTCTCACAGACATTTTTTTTATGTGTCTATATTATAAATATATAAATATTTTTTTTTTTTAAGTCGGCCAAGCCGGCACTCTACTGCCCTCGTTGTGGACCATCGCCCCGCCCCCCAGAACGGACTTCCCTTTGGCCACCACCAGTGAAGAACCACATACAAACTGTAGTCGCACCACATGCACTAAAACTCTCGGCAAGTTACCAGCACAGTGCTGGGTTGTGGTTATATACCCTGCAAGTTCTTACAATCTGATGAAGAAAGACCACACGTACTTAGATACACACCCTGAGTAGTGTTTGTGATTGTGTGTTTCGTCTTTGAAACCACCAACTTGAAACCAGATACAAGAATCTTCCTAGCGATATTGACGCGTTGTGTGGCAGTCTAAGCCATGACACGATGAGGCTACTAAACATTGATGCACTTCTACTGTGAGTTCGCACCCAGTACCTCAACGCACTCTCTACCACACTTGTTTGCATGGATCATCAGATGGTTAGCTTGTGTATAGCCCACAAAACAAAACAATCTGTGATGACTGCAGTCAAATCAAACAGCATGATGAAAACTACTAATCTACTTTGTATATAAAGGTTTTTTTATTATTTTATTTCTGGCGAACAGCAAAGTGTATTCGTTGTCAATTACTATACAAAATTGACAAATTATGGGCGGATGATTTGATGTTTGTTTTTTTTCTCCTGTCTTGTAACATAACACTGCCATTTGAGGACATGATGACTGGACATTGTGTATAAAGTTTTATAATGAAGAAAAAAAGAATAATTATAAAGGCAAGCGAACCCCCTCCACGGTTGTAGCTGTATAGATTCATCCATGCTGGAAGTCGCCAAGTTCACGGCCACACGAAGCTCAAGTGACACCAACTGCGCATGCACATCACCACGGCAATGTACACTGTACAGAGAGGAGTGTAAGGTTTCTTCCGTCTACCAGACTCACTGACCTTTTTATATATTGCATGTATAATAATCGCTGTCTGTTACCCGCCACGCTTGTACAAACGCCGAACTTTTGGTTGTAACTAGAGATGCGACGCCATTTTGTTTCTTGTTCACTTTCGATGTTCCTACGAATTGACAGTTTGTTGTTTCCTCGTCGTTGTGAATGGGGACCGTTTGTTACCTTGGACAATTTATTGAAAGGAGCAACCGTTTGAACAATGCACTGTAAGCAGGCCTGATACTTCACGGAGGCAAGCAATGAAGGCGATTACCTCCATGCCCTGGTGCCATTGCCTTGGTGTCCTTGAAATGCTCTGGCAGTAGACATTTACAATTTCCTCCCAAGGTTCGAAGGCGCCCTTGCCCTTTCTAAAACGAAGCATACAGGCATGCTGTAGGATGAATTCACATGTATCCGAAGTTTAAAACAAGTTGTGGTTGTTGTTTTGACTTTGAAACACCACAGTACTCAAAGAGAAGTGGTGTCCATTTTTGTTGTACATAACCTTGTATTAATTATATCATGTGTATATGTTGTATTCATCGTATTATAACCAGTGATAAGTCAGTCGCCACGGAATCTAACAATCAGTATTTAAACGACAAATTATATTTTTTAATTTAATCGAATTATTTGAATATCCCCTTTTTTATTGATTAATTTTTATCCCTGATTTGTTCTCTAATATACCACCAAGATCAGGGTCCTTCTTTATAGATAATGACTTTTTGATGTGTATACGTCTAGGCCTACACATTGTTTTGTATCAATGAATATTTCCCGTTCTAAATATTATAATAGCCTATCATTAATTGACTTTTTTTTGTAAATGTCTTCCATGGTTTTAACAAAGATGGTTCATAAAATACCCTGCAACTTGTAGTCACCCCAATCACTTATCTGCACTCATTGACGACAATTGTCAGTTTTTTTAAAGATGGCATAAACTTAGGTTTTTTTTTTAATCAGCAATTATTCTCTCAAAATTTTGAAACTTTTTAATAATTTTAAATAGTATGAAAGATATCTAAAATAACAGTGTTCACACTGGTTTTTTTAGTATAAAAAAGAATATCTTGGGACTAAGTTATGAGTACATAACGTCGTATATTTAGAGGATGATCTCCCTTTTTGCTGTAGTTATTATATCATAATTCTGCATAACCCCCACCCCCACCCCCTCCATTTCACGTCTCATGAACGAAATGCAAAAAAGTGTATGATACAGTTGTTAGTTATTTTTATATTTATTTACACGTTCCAGCAAGTTGTATTGCTGAATAACTGTGTGAGATTTTGTTTTCTTCAAAATTGTTGAAGGAAACAAAATCTATCTCTACAGGCTAGTTGAACCAATTTTCACATGCACCCTGGTTGAATTGACAAGGTATTTTTACACACATAAAATGAAAGCATCGTATTAAATGATTTTAGATGTACTTTGTAATTCGTTTTATAATCACAGTCTCTAAACGCTAAACAAGTTATGACAGTTACCCTGAGACATCCAGTCTAGCTTTTTCAACAAAACACCGTACAAAGGTCACTATGCAGTAAAATAGAATTCAAGAGCAAATATTTCCATAATTCTGCCAGGGGTTTTGTATCAAATTTCTTAAATCATTGGCAGTGACAAAAGTACCTGTAGTCATTATTCCATGTTGTATCAATATCAAATAATTCCATAATTCTGTCTGGGTTTTATATCGACTTTCTAAAACCATTGGCAGTAACGATAATTCCTGGAACCTTATTTTTTATTGTGTATTAATATCAAATATTTTCTTAATTTTGTCTGGGTTTTATATCAACTTTCTGCAACCATAAGCATTGACGATAATTCCTGAAACCCTTTATGCATGTTGTATCGATATCGAATAATTCCATGGATTTTATATCAAATTTCTGAAACCATAAGAAGTGACGATAATTCCTGGAACCCTTTCTCAATGTTGTAGACAAAGTTGGGTCAGAATGTGAGATTGTGTTTGACCAGTTGGTGGTTTGGTGAATGGCTTTATAAACATGTAATGTCATACACACAATCGGTTGGCCTTGTCTACCCCATACTGATTGTGTTTACTTTTCAATCGAAGAGGGATACATAAGTAGAGTAGGTGATCGCTTAGAGAGAGAGAAAAAAAACATGCGATCCATTTTGAGCATTTAAAAGCTCGGTTCATACTTCATGCGAATGCGAGTTTTTGTGCGTGACGCAGTAATCGGTACGCGTTTTTTTTCTTCTTCAAACTGTGACGCAATAAAATTCGCTTGGACACGAAGCATTCGCAGGAAGCATGGACTGAGCTTGCACATAAATTTCAAACACGATGTCAGGGTTGTGGTGATAGAATTTGAATCTTTAAAGGTGATTCAAAAGGCAGTTGTTGAATCATGGGGTTTTGTCATTCGAATTCTCAGTTAGAAATTATTCGAATTCAATTCGCAAGTGGTGTCACACATCATTTTCAGCTTTCTATAACACCGATCAAATAATTGTGTTAAAATGTCTGGGAAGAACACTCGGATATTTAATTCAAAGCAAATGTAGATTTGCTCTATTGCAAAATACTTGTTATTCAATATTTTTGGCTCAAATTTCCAAGTAACTAATAGAAAAGTTTATGAATTTGTGAGTGAGGTTTTGAAATGATGAAATTATGGCAACATTTATCTGTATATTTTTGGTGAATTAATTAATGACCAAATGTTGATAGACCTACGAAACCTTCCGAATTGACAAGAGATTGTCAATATATTTTGCTTCCAATGTTCTTAAGAAGGTGCCTTTTTTGTAAGACGGGTCTTTTTTAATGACCCATTTCCATATTCTTACAACAAAAAACGATTATTGTAATTTTGCAATGTTTCAATTGATTGTATTAAAAGTTGTTATATAGGCCTACAAAAGACATTTTTTTTGTATTTGCATATATTATTATAGGATTTTGGTTTTATTTTACAAATAATAATTAATAAATGACGACCAGTTTTTGTTACTATGTAGACCCAAGGCAAGTCAAACTTTTAATGTTAAAAAAAGTACTTAAATTATATTAAACAATATTTTTTTCTTGATGAAGTCACGCATGAAGCTTTGTGTCGATGTTGTTTGTTCTTTTGTTGTGGGGTATTATTTAGGTATACCATACCACCTGCATGATAGCTATTGTTAATGTTTAAAGTCACGGCTTTAGTGAACACTAAAACACCATAAGAGTTCAATATTATTCTGAAATGTCACAAGCTGAAATCGGGAATGTCTCCTCGAAAACTGTCAGGGCCATGGACATGTTTTGGTTAAAGGATGCCCGCAAAACTATGCAGTTATACACTAACAGTGTTTCTGACATGGTTGGTGTTTTAACCACATTATTTGCTTCACCTATCGGAAATATAACTTGCTCTTTGTGGCGACTGGCGGGTATAAAAAGGCACCATCCAAAATGCAGTTATTTTCTTTTTCGTGTTCATTCTAGATCTAGGTGTACTGCAGACAATAAGAGGATCTGGGTCTAGTTTCCCGAGTACGAAGCGTACCAGATTTATTTGTCGATGTTTTATTTTATTTCTATTTTATTATTTATTTATTTATTTATTTATTTTTAAATTGTAATTCACTGACAATCAGATGGGTACTTTTTCTGTGGTTAAGGATGAAACAGATTATATTTAAACGAAAACAAAGATACTAGAAATCAACAATCAACATCTTAAAGGAACGCGTTGCCTTGGATCGGTCTAATTGGTCTGTGAAAAGCGTTTGTAACCGTTTGTTATAAAATGCATATGATTAGAAAAAAAATATTTTAAAAGTCAAATATAGTGACCAACACACTTTTACCTCGAAATTGCGTAATTTTCCTTTTACTTTGGGAATCAACACGGTCTGCCATTTATGGGAGTCAAAAACTTGACTCCCATAAAAGGCCGACCGTGTTTGTCGACGAGGCAAAAGGAAAACCACGCAATTTCGAGTGATGTTTGCGTGGATCTTTATACTCTACTTTTAAAATATCTCTATAATCATATGCATTTGATAACAACCGGTTACAAACGCTTTTCACAGACCAACTCGTCCTGTCCAAGGCAACGTGTTCCTTTAAGGTATGTCTACATCTGACTGCCTGCTGTACAGCCTTCCTATATTCGTTGGCATACAGTGCCCCCCCCCCAAAAAAAAAAAAAAAAAAAAAAAAAAAAAAAAAAGTGAACACAAAGTAGCAGTGTCACCTCAAGGGCATTTCTCTACACGGGGAGGGACAGTGTCTCGTTTTACACCTGTACCTAATTTCATAAAGCTGTTAAATAGAAAATTTACTTAACAAATGTATTTGCTAGGTGAAAATTAAGTCGGGCACCAGTCACAACAAACTAAACTTTATGAAATGTTGGCTGGCCCCTGTTTTCGCTAAGCACCATTTTCCTGTGCTATGCAGGTTTTTGTGCATACTGGCTTTATAAAATTTGCCCCTGTCGTCTGCCGTTTTGGGATTAAGCACTGATGAAGCATTATGGGATTTCAATAACTCGACCCATTGATGATGGAGAGAAAATCTACCTTTGATGTATGCTTTGTATACATAACCTTGACGGAGGTGTGAAGACTTCAGTTGGCACACGGACCTCTTTGGAAATTTATCTCTTAATATATAGTGCACCTAAAGCACTCGGTCGTCCATCTTGCCAATCCCTTTTCAATTTTCACCAAATGTGTGAGTGAGTGTGTGTTTGTGAAAAAAAATAAGATGTTTGAGAGCGTGTGGCGGATTGAATACTCGAAACTAAGCTACGCCCGGGGCAACAGTTTATAAAGATTTTTGATTCTATAATGCACTATACCTCGCACATATTGTGCTCGATCCTGTATATCTCAGTTGCATGCTTGTAAAAAAAATATTGATTGCGCCTCTCATGGTATTGATACGAGAAGGGACCAAGCATCGGGGTGAATGTTGTACTGGGCCGGGGTGATTGTTGGGCTAGCTGGTCGCATTGTTACCGTTCACCACTGTGGCCCATTACGTACAAAGCATCTATTTCACTCGTTCATGCGACGAGCAATTTTTCCACCGTGCAGATGGCGTTCACATCGATTTTGTTCTTTTTTTTTCTCTATCGGGCTTCTTGTTGGATGTAGTATACAAGCTTTTTTTTTAACCTCCAAATTGGACTGTAAGGAACTTTGACGGGGAAAAATAATTTTATTCCACCTAAAACGAGAACAATTTTATACGATGAGGTGGAAAAAAACAGTGGAGGGATTGTTAGACCATAACTGTCATAAGTCGGGAAAAGAAGTTGTGAGTAAACCGATTGTGGCAGACTCTGCAAGATTTGCACAGACGTCGAAGGTCTGTTTCAATAGTTCTTGCATCAACCCTAGAGCAAGGACGCATTCACAAAATGGACACTCCCGATGCCCGTCTTGTAGAATTCCCTTGCCCTCAGAAAAATGTGGGCACGTGGCCGTTTTGCCCTGTGAAAGTTCCCTCTAAGTATTTTATGTGGACAATCGCTGGGGCGCACGGTCGGATTGGACTCAGTCTACCTCCATGGTTTAGGCATGGATCATCAATTTCACACTGGTCTGATACCGGTACTTACACAATTGCCCAGCCCCAGTGGGATCCCATGCTGGGCTTGGTTTGGGGGATGTTACTGTAAAACGTGCCAAGTGACTCATTGAAGTCAGAACATTGTGCATTAGGACGTTTTTACTGTGTTAATACAGTTCAAAGAAACCTGTAACATGCTGTTTGCTTTACCAGCCACTCACTTTCTGTGGTTTCCTAATGTAAGGCCCACTGTTGTAGCTCCACCAGGGGAACTATGGGGGTTTAATGCAAGATTTCTTATTCAAAACCACCCGAATATCATGCCCTGATATACGATGTCATCATCATACCGTACAGCGTTCCGTAGCTTCGGGGTTCAACCTTGAATTGGCACCGAAGGAATGTAGAATTTCAGAGCAAAAGTTTTCTATTTTACCCTTTTTTTTAACAGCCTGACGTGTACACCTTCACCATTATACTTATTGTTAACGTATTAATGCCCGCACTCACTCATTGGCAAATATCCAAAGTCTTTTTTTTTTTCTTTCTGAGCTTTATCCTTAACCATTTAAAAGTCACCAGACGACTATGGAGCAACCATAAACTTTCTGACTCAATAACAAAACTATTTCGCGTATTGATCAAAATTCACAACCATTTTAGTTCGCCAGGGATTGTATTCACTCACAGTTCTATGAGAACGACTTCTCTAACCTTTAATAGAGACGTGTGTCAAAAGTAGTTTTTTCCCCTTTTTCTCTTGTTTCCCCTTTTTTTGTTAGGACACAATAATAATTCTATGGAAACGGATTTCTTAAAATTCCATGTGCATTGAGAGTAACTATTTCACAAGATACTTGTGTAAAGCACATTCTTTGGGGACGATGCCTGAAATACTGTTTTGTGCGCGAAAACTGGGACTTAAAGCTAAACCGAAATAAGTACACAAACAAATCTCTACAAACTTCCTACTTAAAGGCAGTGGACACTTAGTACTACTCAAAATGATTAATAGCATAAAACCTTACATGGTATAGAGTAATGGGGAGCTGTTGATAGTATGAAACAATGTGAGAACCGGCTCTCTCTTAATTAACGTAGTTTTCGAGAAAGACGTAATTTTCCACGAATTTGATTTCGAAACCTCAAAACTAGATTTTGGGGTCTCAAAATCAAGCTTCTGAAAGCACCGAACTTGTGTGACATGTTTTTTGTGGGTTTTTTTATCATTATTATCTCGCAACATTGACGACCAATTGAGCTCAAATCTTCACAGGTTTTTGTTATTTTATGCACATGTTGAGAAACACCAAGCGAGACGACTGGTCTTTGACAATTAAAAATAGTGTCCAGTGTCTTTAAGCACAAACGTTATAATTCCCCAGTTTTCTCGAAATTGTTACACCTGTCTGGTTTCGGTGCATTATTTACGCGTTATTATTACTATTACTATTATTATTATTATTTATTCCGCATAAAAACACATACAAAATACAAATATAATCAAAACAAAACAAAAGCCAGGGGCATAAGTTTACCAAAAAAACTGTAACCCCAAGGCCTTCAACTCAAATGTCCCTGGCCATATATTAAAAATCTTTAATTTTGTACACTAAATCTATAAAGACATTTCAAAAAAACGTAGTACGACAACAGAAAGAAAGAAAAAAAAACAAAGACACAGAATGAGTAAAAATGCAAAATACCTCCCACCTGCCACCAGCCAAAAAAAATAACTAAACCATGAAAAATTTATAAAAAATAAAAATAAATTGGCGAGAGACACAAGTTGGTTATTCATTGTCAATGTGAGGAGTTTTTAGATGAGACGAAAGTAATCAAACAGAGTTGCAGTTAATGTTTTCAATTCATAACTCTGTGAGGCCAAGGACACTCAGAAAGTAGAACTCCTCAATTTCAATTCAATTCAGTTCAATTATATGTTTATTAAAAAATATCTCAACAATTTCACGACAGACGTTAAAAAGACTTAAAACTATAGCCAAGAACCCGATTGGGTAGAAGACAACGAAGGAAGTTTCAGTTTTAAGATGTGGGAGGAAAAACCCAAGAGAATTATTTCACGGAAAACGACACGAAATTATTTCCACTGAACACCCAATCCACGTGGTGCCCCGGTGAGTTTCGAACCTGGGTCCCACGGGGGGGGGGGGGGGTGGAAGACGAGATATCACTGCGAAAACCTAACCGGGTATAAGAAACACGTAGCACCGCTCGCTGAATATCGTCTCACTTTTCTCGGACAATTCGACGACAAAATATCAGATGTTTTTGGCTATAGATAGTAAAACATGAAGCCGAACTCTGCTCTATTTGAAAATAAAAACATAATGTGAAACAAATCTGTAAAATAGTTATTTCCGCCCCAACACCCTTGCCCTCTGGTCGGCCACGTTCCCCTCACGATTAAGTTGAATATATTCAGTTTCACTTTCTAAACCATCCATTCCCAGAAAAAAAAAATCCTTTAAATCGGTATTTCCAGTTTTTTGTTTGATTGTTTTGTTACTTTTTAGTTCAGTTATATCCATGTGGTTAAGTGTGGTACCCTGCTTTGTTCTTAACACAGAACACGCTTTGGGTGATCCGCATGTATATCATGCAAAGCGTGTATAACTCGCTTGGCTAGGCTCAGCAGTGGTTGGGTCTTACTGTTCAGGACCCCGTTAGCAATCTGTATTCATTTTTATTTTATTCCATTTTTCTTTCTTTCTACAGCGAGAGGTGTCTTGGTGTTTCGGTCTATCGCTCGCATGGCATACCTTTTCCATAAAATACCCTAAATGGAAATCCCTTACCCGAGTAAGTAACTAAGGCTTCCTTTGAAAGTCAGACCCAACTGTTGAATTATATGATTGACGGGGGTTGCTTCGCAGCCCGTGACGACACATACAGCCTTTTGTGCGATTTTTTCCCCTTCCATTTCATACTTTCTATTGGGTCCCTTTTTCCCTTTTAAACACTCGGGTCAAAGGTTACGTGCAACCTATTGTAAGGAGTCCAGAGTTTTTCTTTTGCTAGCAATTCTAATTCCATGGGATATTGGTATATACAATTTGCACATGTCGTTGGGAAAGCCTTGAGCGTATTTTAGTGCCAGCACCAAGCCTCACACAATGGGCAGGTCGGTTCTCCTCGTAAAAAAAAAACCTGCATGAAACATAGTTATGGGAAATAATGTGTGAGACATTCAAGCTTGTTCCCATCACTTTCTGATGTGTTTTTGTGTTAAGCTGCCATTAAAACAAAACTGCGCAAGTACTTACATTTATACTTATAAAAGAAAATCAATGAACCGATTTCGTTTCTCATTCTTTGATTGATTAATGAGAATCTGCTCTTAAATCGAGGCAGCCATTTTTGTGTGTACATGCCATAGTGGAATGGTGGGATTGCCAGTGGTATTTCGCTGCAGATTATTGACTTTGTATTTCTGTGTGCATGTCTCGAACTTTAAAAATGTCAAACCACAGTGTGTGGCAAGCCAACAAATTGTCACTCAGTAGGTTCTGTTTTTTGACATGCAGGAAATAGCTTGTTACTTGCAGTGGTTTTCATCGGTTTAATTTATAAGCAAAAGACTGACAATAATATGATTTCCATGCTAGTTGCACAACTTTCTGGCAGAAAGAGCGAGATAATTGTTAATTGTTTGAGTATATTTCAAGTTGTAATTCAACATGTTAGTTGTTGTAGCTAGTGTTGTAGTTTGATGTTGGTTGCGGTTGGTTGATTGGCTGGTTAGTTGGTTCGTTAGTTAAGTAGTTGTTGATTTAGCTAAACGGTAGTTCGTTAGTTGGTTAGTAAATTGGATAGTTTAGCAAAGTAGTTAGTTAGTTAGTAAGTTATAGTTAGTTAGTTAGTTAGTTAGTTAGTTAGTTAGTTAGTTAGTTAGTTAGTTAGTTAGTTAGTTAGTTAGTTAGTTAGTTAGTTAGTTAGTTAGTTAGTTACCTAGTTACCTAGTTACCTAGTTAGTTACCCAGTCAGTTACCTAGTTAGTTACTTAGTTACTTAGTTACTTATAGTTACTTAGTTACTTAGTTACTTAGTTACTTGGTTACATTTTTAGTTAGTTAGTTACCTAGTTAGTTACCCAGTCAGTTACCTAGTTAGTTACTTAGGTAGTTACCTAGTTTGTTACCTGGTTGGCTACCTAGTTAGTTACCTAGTTAGTTACCTAGTTAGTTGGTTACCTAGTTAGTTACCTAGTTGGTTACCTGGTTACCTAGTTAGTTACCTAGTTATTTACCTAGTTACCTAGTTACCTACCTACCTACTGTCTCATTAACTTACTTACTTAACTTACTAATTTACTTACTTACTTACTTTACTTACTTTCTTTACGTTAGTTACTCTATGTTGGTTTTTGTTGGTTACTTTACTTTAGCGAGACATGTGGTAAAAGGCAGTTGACACTATAGGTAATTACTCTGAAGAAAGTGACGTTATTTTCGAGAGACAGAAGTCGTTTTCCACGAATTTGATTTCGAGACCTCAGAATTCGATTTTGAGGTCTCTAAATCAAGCATCTGAAAGTATCTGTTTTTTCTTTCACTATTATCTCGCCACTTCGGCGACCAATTGAGCTCAAATGTTCACAGGTTTCTAATATTATGCATATGTTGAGATACACCAAGTAAGAAAACTGGTCTTTGGCAATAACCAATAGTGTCCAGTGTCTTTAAGCTGTCGTAGTAAAAAAATACTGAAAAGAGGAAGGTCAGAGGTACAAGCTGGGTTATTTATGCGGATATGGTTGGTGGTGAGAGGGTTCGGCACGGGATATGGATTGAGTTCACAGCGCCGATTCCATGTTTTTTTACCCGATGCTTAGTCCGCTGGGTAATGTAATATTGAAGTACCTCATCTGCAGAGTTCGCATCAGTCAGGTCTCCACATTGCACCATTTTCCTGTTCCCTGGATCTAACAACAATTTGGGTGTATAACAGAAATCACCTTTCGCCGCGGTGTTTTATGCATTGACAAGCGTCAATTGTACAGACGCGTGATTTCTTGCTCTACGATTTGAATAAACATACTAAAGATAAGTAGTCTTTTTCGTCGGTATCGACTGGAAGTAACGCGATAAACTGATTCAACTGACCGAAAAATCTCACCAGAGAAATTTTTCTTTTCTTCTTCCCCTTCCAGCGAGTTCCACAAAGCGTGAGTTTTTTTTTATCTAAACGTTGGGGCCATTTTTTGTTTTCATCAAATTTCCATATGACTATTATGTGCAATCACTGCAGTGTACTTTCACCACACGGTGCCGTGTTGCGCTTGGGAGAGTGCTTCAATGGCAGTCGTTTTACGCAGTTTTGTTCGGTGGGGATTTTACAAATACACTCCTTAACAATTGAAAAAAAATCATAAAAGGGTATTTTGCCTGAAAAGTCCCGTCTTGTGTGAACGGGAAAATGTTAAGTTTCCAACGACACAAACGAAGTGGTCGTTTTGGCAAAGGGTTGACCTGTTCGAGAAGGAAAATTGAGTGCACGACAGTAAACAAAATAATGAATCTTGTTTTATGGCAATCAAATGATAATAGAAATACTTCTACGACTCAGAGTTTTCAAAACTCATCTTGTAATATCCAGGAACCTCAAAAGGGGGATTTATATAACAAAATAAAAATATAATAAAAGGACTTCTGGAGTCTTCGCAAAATCCGTTTTGAAATTGCAGAAAAAGGCCTTGCATTATTGTATAAGGACATTGATTTTTTTTGTTTATGTGTGCCTTTTATAATATTGCAAAACCAAAGTTACAACAGTTACCTAAATTGAGGTCTGGTGGTAGGGGGGCTCTTGACTTGGGGGCTCAACACATTCCTGAAGATTATTGAGCAGTGAAGACTTGGCCATGAAAATCCCACTAAGTCAAATACTCAGTAAATCTCTGGGAATAAAAGAAGGGCAGTCAGCAATCAGATTTGCGCATTCCATCAACGGCTTAGCGCGACCAGCACGTCAGACCCAACACGTACACACTGTGGCCCCTGTCATCTTTTCTTTCCCTCGTTTCTTTTCTTTTTCTTTCTCCAATCGGGTACGTCCGAGAAGGTCCGAGCCACACACACACCCACGCCACGGGATCATGCTTTGGTACAGTAAGTACGGCCCAGAGAGAAAAAAAGGTTGTTGCACAACACTTTAATTCTTCTGGTATTCCTCGCATTATTTCCGCCTTATTCACCGTCAAAACTGTTTTGGTACCGGTTGCCTCAAACTCCTAAACTCATCTCTTTACGGTCCCATTATCCCGGGAGCCACTCTTCTTTGCAACTGTTCCGGAAGTGGTAACAAATCCATTGCGAGAGACCAGTCACGGATAATGGACCTGTTGGTCGAGACAAGGACCCCCGATTGTCTGCTTGTACTTCTTCAAGATGTGGATTGATGAAGAGCCACTCCAGGCATTTGTCACGCAACAGCAGAGGGAGATCAAGGCATTTGGGGCGATCAAGAAAAGAGTGACCCTCAGTGGGGTTTTAGGCCATCTTCGGGTGTATAAAGAACTAAAGTGACACACCTAGGCATATTCTCTCAAGATCTTCCACTCTCTCCCTTCAAGAAGTGAAGGCAGGTCTTGGGAAACAAGAAGACATTTTAAAATGTCCAATTTGTGACCAAATGCGGTCGTGGTCAAATTATGGGTATAATTATCATCTGGTAGTTTTATATCATTTTATTTCCTTCCTATTTGGTTTTTAAAAAAACTTAAAAACTTAGTATAAAGAGGCGAGATGGAAATGGTGTCCTTAGCTTGATCAAAACTTCCTTGAAACTAAATCCCAAATATAAGCATATTGCAGCATGAACATTAACAAAGACCTTGCTTTATGGCCAGTCTAAACTAGTGCCAGGCTGCCTCTACGTTCCGACGTCGATTTAAAGGCAGGGTTTACCTTTGGCAACTACTCAATACATTAAAGACACTGGACACTATTGGAAATTGTCAAAGACCAGTCTTCTCACTTGGTGTATCTCAACACATGCATAAAATAACCAACCTGTGAAATTTGAGCTCAATTTATTGGTCGTCAAAGTTGCGAGATAATAATGAACGAAAAACACCCTTGTTACACGAAGTTGTGTCCTCGCAGATGCTTGATTTCGAGACCTCAAATTATAAATCTAAGGTCTCGAAATCAAATTCGTGGAAAATTACTTCTTTCTCGAAAACTACGTTACTTCAGAGGGAGCCGTTTCTCAAAAAGAAATTACTATCAACAGCTCTCAATTTCGTGTAACCAAGTATTTTTTTGAGTAATTACCAATAGTGTCCACTATTTTTTTATTTTTGTTTTTATGCAAGTCGCCAGACACACAAGGCCTAAAGGCCACTTCAAGGTGTGGGCTACAATTATATTTGTCCAGAGGCCGTTGCCACCTACTCCTAGGGTTGAAACGGGGTTGCCCCTTTTACAGTCCATACGGATGTAGGCTTGGGTATTATCAGTCCGAAACACTGTATGGAAGCGTGCAGTAATCACTACCAATGTGAACGCGTACTGATAGCGAATGAGAGATCAAGCAAGTGAGCGAATTCAGTCAAAATCGGCTTTAAAACAACATGCACATAATCCTTTGCTTTCTGTTGACGACGATGCTTTTTAGGCATTTTTTCTCCAACGAGTTTTTCTTGAACCATTTAGGTTCCATTTATTACAAACCATCGACACAGATAATAATTGACAATAAATACCAATCAGAAAACTAGAGTTAAAGAAAATCAGTACAATAAGTTGTTTAAAAATTACAGATCTGAATTTGAACACAAAAGACTCAAATCTTGTGTGACCACTTGAACTCTTTTGGACCAGGTTAGGCTTCTTGTTGGCGTTAATATCCGATACCGTGCTTTAACGTCAGGGTATCTGACAGTGGGCGCAACTTGTTATCCCAAAAGAAAGAGAGTAATTATCTTCAGATTGAGAAAGGTCAATGACCTTTGTGGCTACACAACCTTCAAGGTTTATTTGAGCTGTATAGGCAAGGTCGCATACTCAACGGCTATACATTTTTACAAAGTACGTGTATGTTACCAAAACATTCCGTTCACACAACGGGGATTGGGATATTAAAGTGTTTTTGTTTTCTCGTTGTACTATTTTGTTGTTAGATTTTCTTTAACTGTTTAATTTTTAGATGGAACTGCCGGTTTTGTTGCTGTTAATAACAAACACGTGTACTTAGTAAGACGGTTTCTCAATGTCCAGTTGGCAACAGAAATACAGTTTTTGTTGCGAACGTCAAAAATAAGCCAAGTTATAAAACTGACTCTTGCAGGTTGGAGAATGGCGTCAGGTCATGCAGGGAACGAAGCCTGGCCATGTGCATGAACCGAAACCATGGGCATGCTTATGGAACGGTGGAGAGCGTGTGCAAGGAACGGAGCCAGGGCATATGCAAGGAGCGAAACCATGGAGCATGTGCAAGGAATGCTGACAGGGCATGCGCGCTGAACGGAGCCAGGACATGTGCACGGAGCCAGGGCGTGTGCACGGAGCCAGGGCATGTGCACGGAACGGAGGGCATGTGCACGGAACGGAGGGTATGTGCACTGAACGGAACCAGGGCATGTGCACGGCACCTGGGCATGTGCACGGAACGGAGCCAGGACATGTGCACGGAACGGAACCAGGACATGTGCACGGAAAGGAGCCAGGGCATTGGCACGGAACGGAGCCAGGGCTGTGCACGGAACGGAGCCAGGACATGTGCACGGAACGGAGCCTTGCAGGGCATGTGCACGGAACGGAGCCAGGGCATGTGCACGGAACCAGGGCAGTACAAGGAACGGAGCCAGGGCATGTGCACGGAGCCAGGGCGTGTGCACGGAGCCAGGGAATGTGCACGGAACGGAGGGCATGTGCACGGAACGGAACCAGGACATGTGCACGGAACCAGGGCATGTGCACGGAACGGAGCCAGGGCATGTGCACGGAACGGAGCCAGGGCATGTGTAACGAGCCAGTGGATGTGCCAGGAACGAAGCCACGGTCGTATGCAAGGAATGGAGCCAGGGGGCACCTGTACGTAACGGAGCAAGGGCATGTGCAAGGAACCAGGGCATGTGCACGGAACGAACCGAGGCATGTGTACTGAGTCAGGGCATGGGCAAGAACATAGACACACCATGGAAGCAGAGATAGAAAAATGGACTGGTGTGCCACCACACGTCACGAACAACTGCAAACACGATAACTCTACACA
This sequence comes from Asterias rubens, assembly GCF_902459465.1. Classification (NCBI taxonomy): domain Eukaryota; kingdom Metazoa; phylum Echinodermata; class Asteroidea; order Forcipulatida; family Asteriidae; genus Asterias; species Asterias rubens. Next base: position 17,699,871 of record NC_047064.1, on the reverse strand, counting down.
TAAGCTAAAATAGAAGAACAACTGGGGGTTAACAAAGCAAAAAATGCACACAATAAAGCAGTTAACAAGAACAGCTGACTGTGCTGTTCGGAGTAACGATTGTACACGAAGTCAACTTGTGCCTACATCGTCTGCATGGCCCACACACAAATGCTATTGTCCTGGTTTGGTTATGAAGACTATTACTGTAAGGTCTAGCGTTGCCTTAAACTCAATCAAATCTCTTTCTCAAGTAATAAAAGTCACTGCTTTGTCAACAGTTTTCTTCTGTGTTTTTACTATTATTACTTCTTTCTTTCATTCTTCTTTATACAATTCCGGAGCTATATACCCCCTGAGGGGGTCGCATAGTGACCCGGTCTTTGAATATTATTAATATTACTCTCCCCCCCCCCCCCCCCATATAACGATTATGGTCAGCCCCGATTCTGTGGTCGCAATGTCGGCTCAAAAAGTTGCCCCGGTAAAGTCACACGAGCACCGGGGATCAACAGCCAACAAAAGGACTTGACGGCCGGCTTCAGTACTCTCCCGGTGTTGTTTGCAGGCTTTTCAAAATTTGGATACTGTGACGGGTCATGCAGAGTGCAAAGAGACAGAAACGTCATTTACTTTCGTTTCTATAGCTGCGGTTTCACGATAAAGGCACTCCGGCTACACATCACAAAACTTCATGTGTTCACTGGTTGTAAAACATATTGAGATTGCGCTCTATCACACCGTTGGTGGTGCTGTCGGCACACAGCTAGGAGGATTTTGGTGTTCTTCTTAGTTTTCTCCTCATGTTAGTTTTACTTCAGAAAATTGTATCTGTTTTTATAAATGTAAATGTAAGCTCAATAGACCTTTATCGCTGCCCAGCCATCTTTAATTTCTCCCACTAATATCAATGTTGCCAAAACCGAGGCTGGAAGAACAAACCAGTCTGGTTCCTAGTTGCAAGATTATTATTAGCATGTATTATTGTTATTCGATACGAGGAACATGACCAAGATGGAGGCAGCATGATAAGGGTCTATATATACGGTATTTTATCCTGACGCGACTGTCCATTTAGATTAATTGGAGCGGCCATGACGTCACAGTGTGGTAACCTCCATCGTAAGCTCAAAAAGGCAAGCAACAATACTCGGCAAGGCCATGGGGTGCAGTTAGCCAAAATAGCTACTACGGTTTGACCGTCGAACCTTTTTGTACAATTCACGGTGTTACAACTAGCTCTCTCAACCATAAGGTCAAACTTTCAAAACGATCCATGTTTCCGACTGTCTTTCTCTTTTAAATGTCATCTGCGAAAAAGGTTCTGGTGTGGTGCCTTTTTTGCGTCATACAAAACTGAATCATGAAAAGCAGCTGTAAGTTGACTAAACTCAGATAAAAAAATCAACATTTCGTAAACAATATTGTGCGTCATTGGGTTTTTTGGAAGAGTTGACTTCCGTACATTCGAACCATAAATATTTGTTTTTTATATCAAGGCATGAAATTAACCCGTAAAAAAACCACACACATACAACTCATGTTATGAAGAAAAAAATACAAGTGTTATAATATCACACATAGTATACAGCTCACGTTCAGAAAGGTACAAGTGAATTATATAATAGAATATAGGCCCATTTATGTAATTATTATATATGTATTTTTTTACAATGGTGCTGTTGTACCGTGGTCAAATTTGCCTCTGGCGTAGCTTTCTTCGAAACTGGTTTCAAGTGTCTCAACTCTTATACCCCCATCACACCGAACCCGTTCTGACTATACGTTCTGAAAACTGTGTAGTTTACAAGACGATAGTGTGCGCGGCGATGAGGGAGCGAGCAGGGGATCGCGATAGTCGAGTGATATAACCACGTCTTGCACCAATACTTCATTTTCAGAACGTAGTGAAAACGAGTTCGGTGCGATAGGGGTAAAAGAGGATTGAAACGGACTTGTTTACTTGTTTTATATGAAGTAAAAAAAAAATCTTTTTCGCCAATTTATAATAGCGAGAAAAGTTCCAAACGCAGTGACAGAGAAGTTGCTAAACAAATAATAGCGGGTCTTTTATGCGCGTTGTCGAACTTGCTCATTTACAAAGACTGTCCTTGTTTTACGGATTAACGTGTGCGATGAGTCAAATTCTTTGAAATGAAATTCTTCAACTGCTTAGTGCGAACTTGCACGGAAACACACTGTTGACAAAGTAGTATAATGGTATAAGGGCATATTGCCTTACTTGTACACTCTGCACATGGAACGTGGAATACCGTATACTGCTCGGAGCGTAACACTATTGACTCAAAATTTGGGGACAACCTTTGGTCGAGTGGGCCATAGTGTCAGGCCGTGTTGACTAGAGTGGGAGAAAGGTAAACATTTACCTCCACTGGAGAAAATAATAGGTGACACATAGACTCGACCTCTGAATCCACGCATTCGCTATAAATTAGCACTTCATGTAATAATGGTATTACTGCAGTGTGCAAACTGAATACAATGTTGGAGTAACAACTTTTCAGATAATATGAATTAAAGATTTTTTTTTAATTTTACGGGGTTCCTACTGGTATATACATAATTGTCTTTGACAATTACCAATAGTGTACAGTTTCTTTAAGTACATAAGTGCTACGACCAGGACTCGAACCCGAACTCTGCTGATCAGAAACACCAGCAGCCGATTTTACGAAACGCTATAGGATTAATCCTATCTCGATTTAAAGCCATTGGACACTTTCGGTAAGCAGTATTGTCCAAAAGCCCACACTTCGTGTTTCACAACTTACATATATGAAATAACAAACCTGTGAAAATTTAGGCTCAATCGGTCATCGGGAAAAAATAACGGGAAAACCCACCGCACGTTTCGCCGTGTCATGACATGTGTTTACTATAAATCCGTAATTCTCGCTGTCAAGAATTAATAATTGTTTTAATGTTTTCTCAAAAAGTAAAGCATTTCATGGAATAATATTTCAAAAGAAGTCTTTTACCATTACCTTCTGCAAACCCTGTAGGTTATTTGTAAATCTGTGAACTTTTATATTTTTTGTTCTGTTCCGAAAGTATTGAGAAATTAAAGACGAGTAACTCGTCCTAACTTAGGACGGGTTCAATTCGTCTAAACGTCTTCGGATACGGAGCTGAACTCGTCGTAAGTCCTCAGTTTAATCCTAAGTCCTCAGTTTAATTCTTAGTAAGGAAGAGTTTGGTGAGATCAACGGCTAAGCTGCAGTGTCCAGTGCTCTTACCGCTCTTGGTGTTCATTTTGGTAGGGTGTAATTCTAAACTCAGATTCGTATTTTACTTTCAAAATCTTGTGCTCTAATAAAGTGTTTTGGGGTGGTTTTTTTTTTTTTAAGTATTTATGGCAATAATTGTATTTGTTAAAACTGTTCATTTCAGGTTATCTGTGTTGTGTTGTAATGTTTTACTCGAATGTGATGTGTTCTGGCAAACATGTTGGAGGTAAAAGAAGTAAACATAAAATACATGAATTTTTGCCGGAGGGCAGGGGGCGTGGCTTATCATGAATAACAAATAATGACAACAATGTGAAAATTAAAGCATGACGCGAAATGCTGCATTATGGTGTCGATCACTTTGACTATTACTGTATAAGCTAGACTACCGTTTCTGTCAGTAGAATCCAATCCCATAAGACCCCATAGCATCATGCGAGACTGGAGCTATTGTAAGTAAAAAGTTTATAATAGTCGACCCTATACATAAATTGAAGTTCAATAGCAGAGGGTGGGTAGTGCTATTATTTCCATTCAAAACAAATAATATAATACATGAATTGAACATAATCACAAAATTAGACTGGCTCTAAGTGTGAACTGATTTTGGTTCTGCGACCTGGGCCCAGTTCATGGAGCTGCTTAAGCAGAACATATTGCTAAACAATGTTCTGCTAAGCAGAGGATACCAGTCACAAATTGTGCGTGGTACTTTGACTGGTAACCACCATTATTTGGTGCTAAGCCGCGTTTAATGCTTAAGCAGCTGTATGAAATTTGGCCCATACATGTGTGACGTTTCGACCAATATCCACCCTACCCATTTTATTATCAGTACAGGCCTATTTGCAGTTCATGTATGTGGATTATTTATGGGTTTTTTTTAGTTTAACATTTTGGCTTCATGCTCAGATTCGATGGACCGACTTGGGATGGATCAGAGTGTGGAATCTTTCTATTCGTGAGTTTTAGAAGAAAAAAAAGCGTCAGGAACTTCATTAAACCACAGTGACCTTGTCCATTGATAATGCATCTATCACACTTAAATGACTATCGGTGACCAAAAAAAATGGATGGTGTTTTTTTTCTTTTTTCAAAGCAACTTCAATATCCGGAATTAATCCATCCAGAAAAAGAGGGGAAAATTCTTTGTGGGAACAAAATTGAAGTATTCTGTGAGTGTAAAAGGACACGACCAACGATCCATCATTGGAAATCTCGAACAAAAGCAAGAATAATAGAGCCACACAAAGAAAGACAGACAAAGATTTCTTTTTCTAAAAAGACGAGAATAACCATTGTGTGTTCATTTTAACCCCTGATTTAGAAAATGGAGGCATTTCAAATGTTTTGAAAGTTCGCTTTGGCTGTTACGAATCATTTGGGGCTAAAAGTAATCTTGTGTTTTCAGAGAATGCTCAGAGGTGTTTAAAGGCAGTGGACACTATTGGTTATTACTCAAAATAATTATTAGCATAAAGCCTTTCTTGGTGACGAGTAATGGGGAGAGGTTAATAGTATAAAACATTTAATTGTGCAAAACTGTTCCTCTGAAGTAATGTAGTTTTCGAGAAAGAAGCAATTTTCCACAAATTTGATTTCGATACCTCAGATTTAGAATTTGAGGTCTCGAAATTAAAGCATCTGAAAGCACACAAATTCGTCCTTTGACAAGGGTGTTTTTTCTTTCATTATTATCTCGCAACGAACGATTGAGCTCGAATTTTCACAGTTTTGTTATTTTATGCATATGTTGAGATACACCCAGTGAGAAGATTGATCTTTGACAGTTACCGATAGTGTCCATAGTCTTTAAGAGTAAAATGCGGGTTATATTTCTGATATTATACTATACATAAGACAGGTTTGCGGTAACACCATGTGATTATCTTCTTTTGTCTGAAATGACCAGTGGTTAACCGGTGGTTAACAACTCGACGTTTCCATCAGTATACTCTAATCGTCTTCAGGAGAATGAAGACGAAACGTTGAGTTGTCATTCATCCACCGATTCTTTTCTGCTTGGTTTTGACTTTCAAGCTCCAACCTTCAACCTCTGATGATCTTCCATGATCTCACTATCCAATCAACAATCATGATTATCGGAGCTTGGAGACCCCTCCCAAAGCGACTCTCTCAGTAATCCCCATGTAATAGATCAGATGGTTCAATACCTTGGGGTAGCGAGCCCAGCTATGCTTTAAAGATACTTAACACTATTGGTAATTAATCAAAAAAAAATTAGCATAAAAACTTACGTGGTAATGAGCAATGGGGCAGTAAATAGTATAAAACATTGCGAGAAACGACTTCTTCTCAAGTAGTCTCGTTTTTGAGAAAGAGCTGTTTCTCACTCACATATTAAAAGACTTTAGCTGAAGCCTTACAGTGTGCACTGAAAGCACACAAACTCATGCAACAAGGGTGTTTTTCTAATTCATTGTTCTCTTGAAAGTTCGATGATACTTGTGAAAATACTGCTATTTTACAATAATAATATTTGAGTTTATATAGCGCTTTTTCACTCCCGAATGGGTGTCTCAAAGCGCTTCAAATTATTACCCCTGGTCACTGGGCCTTAATTCACTCCTTAAACCATCTCAGCTCCCTGGGGAGTATACAGCCTCGTGTAACAAATGCTCTACTCGGCTAAATCAATCACAAGAACCATCTCTGCCCTCACAGGTCCCCATTTACCCCTAGGTCGAGAGAAGCAAGAATGGTTAAGTGTCTTGCTCAGGGACACAAGTGTCACGACCGGGATTCCAACCCACACACTGCTGAACAGAATCAGCAGAGCTTGAATTCGGTGCTCTTAACCGCTCGGCCACGACACCCCACATTTACCAAAGGTGTCCAGTGCCTTTAAGAAGGTACCCGTCGGGCCATTGGTTCGCTCCCCATTGTTAGCGGCTTTGTGCTGTATATAGGATTTCTAATCGACCGAGCTAGCCGGGTTCATATTTGAAGCGTTCTGTATCGATGTGTTGTTAACTGAGTCCATGTTGCTCTCATTAAAAGACACACGACACTATTGGTAATTGTCAGAGACAAGTCTTCTCACTTGGTGTATCTCAACATAATATGCATAAAATAACAAACATGTGAAATTTTGAGCTCAATTATTGGTCATCGAAGTTGCTAGATAGTAATGAAAGAAAAAACAACCTTGTCACATTATTAAGTTGTGTGCTTTCAGATGATTGATTTCGAGATCTCAAATTCTAAACTTGAAATCAAAACGTGCAAAATTACTTCTTTCTCGAAAACTACTTCACTTCAGGGGGAGCCGTTTCTCACAATGTTTTATACTATCAACCTCTCCACATTACTCGTTACCAAGTAAGGTTTTATGATAATAATTATTTTTAGTAATTACCACTAGTGTCCACTGCCTTTAAAGATGTAGTTCCAATGTGGGAGTAGATTCTGTCCCTCCATATGGCCAACTGTGTTCAAACTACTTCTGAAAGCGCCCTCTTTTGAAGCATTCTACTTCAATCCACGTTAACATTTCCAATACAGGGAACAGAATCTACGGTTCACAGATATCCCTCGGACACCGGCGTCTGTACTTATTATACCCTCGTTGAATCAATATAAGGTACAACATTGACATTGATACTTTTATAGCACTCTTTGAACCAACACATCATCAGCAGTATTTCTTCTGGTAATCTCTCTTTTAGTCCATTATAAGGTATGGAATGTCAAGATACACGATGTTTCTTGACCCAAAATGACGCAAAAACGGAGCTTAGCAACAACCAAAATTTGGATTCAGTACCATCTAAAGAACTTGTGCGTCAATTTTAATTCGGTGCGAAGATGGGGACCACAGCACCCCGAATTTAGGCAATGTCACTTCAGGCAATGTGTTTTTGTATCAATATAAGGAGCGAGTCAGTATAACTTAAGGGTCTGTTTAGTACGGGTCATAATACGGGTCAGAGTAGTACAATACGGGTCAATATAAGGTACTGGGTTGACAACGATGTTTCTGATCATACTCTCTTTGAGCCAAGTTGAGGTACAGCAACGACAATGTTACCTCTGGCAATCTCTCTTTGAATCAATGTATGGTACATCAATATAATGTACGAGTCTATGAAGGACGGGTCACGATCCGGGTCAATAAGGTACAATACGGGTCAATATATAAGGTACTGAGTGGTTGACAACGATGGTTCTGATCTTACTCTCTTTGAACCAAGTCGAGGTACACTACCAGCAATGTTACTTCTGGCAACCTCTCTTTGAATCAATATACGCTTCGGTCAATATAATGTAAGGGCCAATGAAGTACAGGTCAAGGTACGGGTCAATAAGGTGCAGTCAATGTATGGGTCAATATAACGTACTCGGATCGACATCGATGCTTTTGATCATACTACCTTTAATCAAGTTGAGGTACAGTGCGGCAATTTCACTTCTGCATTTTCTTGTTGAATCACTATGTTACGGTTCAACATACAGGGTACGAATCAACATAGTGTAAGGGTCAATGAAATACGGGTCACGATATGGGTCAAATAAGGTATGGAAAATGATGTTTCTGGTCATACTCTCTTTGAATCAAGTTGAGTTACAGCATCGACAATGTTACTTCTGATAATCTGTATTTGAATCAATATACGTTACAACGACAAACGTGTGGCTCGTGATCATACTCTCTTTGCATCGTGGCAAAATGTTTGCTAGTCGAAATGCTTTCTCTTTGTGCATCAAGATGTAGTACACACTTTTATGTTGGCAGCACTCAGCATGATGCTTAACAATTATGTAAATAAAGATACAAGCGGTTTATCTTTGGTGTTTGCTTAATTAGTTGTGATATGGTTGTGTATATGTAGCTCTTTAGGGTGTATCTTGCACCTCCCATCACTGTACTCTCCAACAAGCATCGCTGCTGTCCTGGAGAAGACAGGTTGCATTTCAATTGTGTGTTGTATGCTTGTGCTGTCAAGATTGTGCTTTTGCAGGTGATATTGTTTTGTCCTGAGCTAGATTGGGAGCTCCCTCCCTCCTATAAACGGCAGTGTTGTTTTTGATGTAGGGAAAACTGCTGCATGCGCAATGCTGCGTTGGTTTTTGTACTATTTTAGAGCCAAGATCCTGCAAACAATTAACGGAGCAAAATTTGAGTTTCTTCGCTGAAATAATATAAATTAAACTATAAACGAATTTCAATGCATTGATGCATAGGTGTCTGTCACATTTCAACAATGGAAATTTTGGCGCTTTGCTCGGAATACAAATACAGAATGTCAGTCAAGTCAATGATATGTTCACCAATTGTTTTGTTCGAATTCTACAAAAAGGAAAATAAAAGCTGCAAGATCCTGAGAGATAATGTTCATCTCTACAACTTGCCAGTGGTGTTGATTTGCCCATGAATTCGCAGTGTGCTTACGATCAATCCATCGTGGTTCGAGAGAAAAAACATAATACCGAACACGAATTTCACAAGAAAAACCAAAACAACGCCGTAAACCCATATAATGTCTATAAGTGGACCCTGGGTCCCGCGTCTCTCGGTGTGACTCATCCGCGGGGGAAACTTGGCCCCTGGACGGGGGGCTTTTGTTCGGCTGTCACCACCGCATCAAAAATTCATAAGCTTATATCGTTTGCCGGCGTTAGGGGGTCCTGGCAGCAAGCTATACGCGAGCTGGGCCTGGGCCCCATTGCGATCGAACGCCTGGTTCTACCGTTGTTGCCACGTGGATCTCGCGTTGTATACATAATATGCAAATTTAATGATGTACATTATAATGTGCTGCATAATAGGCCTACGTTAAATCATGGATCAAAACATCCAGCATGGTTGCAAAAGGTTGTTATTATTGAGATTTTGTTTGATTTTTTATGCGCTGGTTGCAACGGTTTGGTTTTTGCATCATGAAGTGCGATTCGCTTTTTAATGTGAGACGGGCTCAGTTGTGCCTTTATTTTTTTAAAGGGGTTAAATTTGTCCATATATATTAATAACAGTTAGAACAATCATGACAATAAGTACAATTGTCACATCACTCAGACACGACCCTCGATTCTCTAAATGTGGGCCTATCTCCTTCAATTGGTGTTATTGTAATTTGTTTGAGCTGGATTGCAGCACAATGCTTAAAACTGCAGCGCCATGCATTCAATCTGCAAATCGAAAATGTTCACACTGTGTAGCCTACAGCCATTGCTAAACAACGCATGGACATTACAGGAGCACACTACATTCTAACATTTCCCAAAATGTTGCTAAACTAAATTGGATCTTATCATTTGCAAGAGCTGTTCATGCACACAAACACCTGTCTAGTGTCTTGTTATATTAATTGAGCAGTAATTTCAAACATTACGAATAAAGTTAGCTTTTAAAATACAACAAACGTAAACATAAAATCCGCCATTTTGTGAAGCAAAATATTTGGTTCCACAAAATAGCAGAGAGTGTCGTGAAATGTACAACAAGATTGCACAATTTCAAAGAACATTTATGTAGATCATTATGTTCTTATTTTTAAAAATCTTTCCAACCAATATTCAATTTAAATAAACGCTTACTTTAGCCCAGATAGGGGGCAGGGTGACCCAGTCAAAAAATACCGGCATTTTGGGCGTGATGCGTCCGCCAAAGGCCGGCAAATTTGTCCCTTTTCCCCCGCTCTCGAACAACTCAAGGAATATAGTATGAACACGTCTCATTATACACTACTCTAAACTCATAAAAGTAAAAGCATGTATACCAATTTAGTTTCCAAACAAAATCACTTCAATTTTAAAAAATACTGTGTTAAAACTTGTTTTTACACCAGCCCCCCAAATTGCCGCTTAAATTTGGTCGCAGCATCCATTATCTACACTGGGTAATGGAGGCTCCTTTGCATGCAGCCAATGGGTTTGAAAGCACCTTGATTTTTTTTTTGCCCGGGTATATTTTTTTTCTTCTGAAAAAGTCATCGATCACCCAGTGCTGGACAAGGTCCAAGTCGCATTACAATGAGGTCCTCCTGCACTAGGTTAAACAGACCCAGTCGTCCCATGCATTCAGAGTGTGTTATATTTCTCACACGGCCAACAGTGTGTGCACAACTGACAGTCGCAGAAATTCGCACCAAGTTCTGGTTTCGAAGGCCCCCACACAGGAACGCTCCTGTAACACTTGTGGTGAAGCCTCAACTGTTTGGAGAAAAAACACACTGGGCGTTGGAAATGTATAGGTGCATCTTACAGACCCCCCCCCCCCCTTCGTTTCCTTGTACTGGGTAACTTATATTGGGGCGAAGCTCACTTAAACGCCCGCAAAAAAATGCTAATTAACAATGCAGCCATAATCGCATGTACTACAAGGTTTTATCGACTTTACAAGAAAGACAGGGTTTTTTCTTTTTCGATAAATCGATTTTTTGCAGCCCGGGGTTGAAGAACTGGTAAACGTGCGCGGAGTTCAATGTTTGTCAATATATCTTTGGAGAATGACTTCGAGTTTAATACGCCAAATTTTGGCGCGACGTGAGATATGGGTAGGGGGTAATAATTGGGCTGAAAAAGGCAATGGACACTATTGGTAATTACTCAAAATAATGATTATCATAAAACATTTCTTGATTACGAGTTATGGGGTGAGGTTGATGGTACAAAACATTGTGAGAAACAGCTCCCTCTGAGGTGACGTAGTTTTCGGGAAAGAAGTCATTTTCCACGAATTTGATTTCGAGACCTCTTATTTAGAATTTGAGGTCTCAAAATCAAGCATCTGAAAGCACACAACCTTGTGTGACCCTAGTGCGACAAGAGTGTTTTTTCCCATTAATATCTCGCAACTTCGACGACCGATTAATCTCAAATTTTCACAGGTTTGTTATTTTATGCATTTGTTGAGATACACCAACTGTGGAGGCTAGTCTTGACAATCGCCGATAGGGTCTTATGTATTTAAATGATGTTGCCTTTGTCTGTGTTCTAAAAATGTTTTGATCTGCTACGACTAGTCTGTCCAACGTCTACTCCATATCGAAGAAACTGAAAGATAATGCAGTTGTGAAATTTTTTGTTCAAAGGGTCGAGAAATTGGGCAAATAGTATAACTTGAGACATGATTTTAAACTTGTTGCACAGAATAATGTGTGTGCTTTTTATTGCATGTTACGAGTAGGCTTCAGCTGAAGAAAAACAAATTGAGTAGAACATGAGAAATTACCTATTTCTCAAAAACTATGTAACTTTATTAAAGGAAGCAGTTTTTCACAATGTTTTATAATATCAACAGCTCTCAGTTGCTTGGTACCGAGTAAGTTTTTTAGAAGTAAATAAATAAATGAATTGTTACAAAGATAACACGGTGACCGTAGCTGCAAGTTTTACTTCATTGTCATTTTCATCTGCTCGTGTAACTTTTAAAACTCGGAGAAAATTGCAGAATTTTTGCTTCATGAATCGGCCGTCGGGCCAGGTGAGCGATAGGAAAAACCTACACTGGTAGAGAGAGGGAATAAGAGGCAGGTGTCATGAGCCGCGATCGGTCTCTGCATAATACTGGCTCCTATTGTTGTCAGGGAGTATGTGACCCATTTATGGGTAACACCGGTTGCAGGAGTTTTTCCCATGGCCAAAATCTTCCCATGCAACCATCATTTTTTTGATTTCCCAGAAATTATAGAACTGAAGCACTTTGCTACTTGTTGGTTTTTAACTACAGTATCAGTTTAAAGGCAGTGGACACTATTGGTAATTACTCAAAACAATTATTACCATAAAACCTTTCTTGGTGAGTAGTATTGGGGAGAGGTTGATGGTATGAAACATTGTGAGAAACGGCTCCCTCTGAAGTGCCATAGTTTTCGAAAAAGAAGTAATTTTCCACGAATTTGATTTCGAGACCTCAAATTTAGAACTTGAGGTCTCGAAATCAACCATCTAAACTCACACAACTTCGTGTGACAAGGGTATTTTTTTCTTTCGTTATTATCTCGCAAGTTCGATGGCCGACTAAGCTCAAATTTGTACAGGTTTGTTATCTTATGCATATGTTGAGATACACCAACTGTGAAGGCTAGTCTTTGACAATTACCTACCAATAGTGTCCACTGCCTTTAAGTAAAAACGTTGTGCAAGTTGCAAACAAGCAAGCGTAATGACACTGTAATGACGGTAATTGTCAAATACCAGTATTCTCACTTGGTGTATCTCAACATATGCATATAATTACAAACCTGTGAAATTTTGACTCAATTGGTCATCGAAGTTGAACAAAATAGTGTGTTTTCAGATGGGAATAAACGGCTTCTGGCCAGAAGTCCTTTATTATTTGAGTGAGAAAATTACCTCTTTCTCAAAAACTACGTTACTTTTAGGGAGTCGTTTCCCAAAATGTTTTATACTATCAACAGCTCTCCGTTGCACGTTACCAAGTAAGGTTTTATGCTATATTTTGAGTAATTACCAACAGTGTCCAGTGCCTTTAAAGCTGACTGAATATGTATCGACTGTTTCTAGGAGATAAATACGTCACAGCGCCCCCTTTCTGCTTAACCTAATCCAGACGTTTCTCCGAAACGACCCCATAAATGACAAACTACCGTAACGCCCCTTTGTGCTGACGTCACACTCACCTACAGTAAGTTGCTTGTGGTCTGCCTTTTGAGGATTCAAAATTTAAGTTAAATGAACACGTTGCCTAGGATCGGACGAGTTGGTCTATAAAAAGCGTTTGTAACCGTTTGTTATAAAATGCATATGGTTAGAAAGATGTTGTAAAAGAAGAATACAATGATCTACACAAATGTGCCCCGAAATTGCGTGGTTTTCCTTTAATACCTCGTCGACTATTAAACACGGTCGGCCATTTATGTGAGTCAAATTGTTGACTCCCAATGGCCGACCGTTTTCGACAAGCGCTTCAGAGAAATTTAAGGGTGGCTTTGGGCTGACATAAAGAGGTCAGTGATTTACGGCTGTAGCGCCCTCTTTGTTATGACACTGTTCATAAAACCATTGGGAGAGGATGGTTACAATGACTGCGGTGAGATCAAACACATTGTTGATGAAAGAATTGGATTATTTGGGATTTAAAGGTAAAGTTAAAGTATGGTTATTTTTGGTTTTCGTTTGGGTTTTTTCCTCCACAAACTGCTGTGTATTATAGAACCATCTTTTGTCAGAACTGAAAGAAATACAAAAGCGTAAAACCCGAGAGGATGTGTCAGCTCATATTTCATTTTACTGTTTGGTGCAACACTATTTTTTAGATCAAGATGGAGTGTAATTTTGTTTTATCTGAAGACAACTAGGTCGAACCGTTTTAGCTCAATTTATTATTTTGTAGTTCGCATAGTGTTAAAGTGTTTTCATTCACTGCACTCGATTTCCATTGGTTTGTGCAAATCGAATGTTAAAATTGAGCAGCAACATTTTACCAAAACGACAACGACTAAGTTCGCACTGGGCCCATGTTGTCGTCTATAGGTCAATATTTTATAGTACAACAAAATGGTTCTTATGTGAACTTAGCCATAAACGATTCTGGGTAAAGCTACTACTCTGTGTTTCTTCAGTGAGCTATTTTGTTTTTAAGTCGTGCAAAAGAAATTCTGCAAAATGACGTCATTGGAGTAGGGCGCCCTCCTTGGTCATAAGAAGTTGTCTTATTGGCGTACAAGATGTGCGTTTTGCCAATGTTTCGTCATCGTTTCAACTCCAAGATGGCGGCGTGATGACGTCATTGAACAAAGTTTATTCTCACCTTATTCTGTCCAGTAACGTTTAATTTAACGCCATCGAATAATCCCTTCTCCGCTGTGGTAGTTCGGAAAAGAACCATCGGTTTAACATATCGACGTTTCGATCAGTATATTCTAATTGTCTTCAGGACTGTTTCCCTCCATGCAAATTTTCAAGTCCTAGCGTGTGCCTGTCTCATCTTGTTCATGATACTCAATGCAGTGAAACTTTTAAATGTTTACGTGAAATTACAGTCGACAGCTTGGTGAACATTATCCGTACGTATTGTGAAATAAAATCGTAAATGTCCCCTTGTCGTCAATCTATAACGGGGCACTCCAACCCATACAAATTTATGTTGACAAGTCGTTCGCTATTTAAGTTAGTTTGGATTTGTTACGGTCTGTTGTTAAGGGAATTGTAAAGTTCAGTCGTTCATGCCTTTCTAGTTTTTAAGAAACGCAGCTGAAACTGTGTTTCTAAGAAAAAGACAAATCCGTGAAAAGGCATACGGTATAATGTATACGAAGACGAAGTCATAGCTGTCTAGCTTGAGTTACGCAATCAATGACTGTGTATGTGCATTATACCAGTTTCTTGCTGTATTCTGCTGGTAAAGTATTTCTTTTGAGAAGTAACTTTTTGATTTTTTAGCGGGAGGACCGAGGCTGGAAATGAAATAATCCATTCCAGTCGAAGCCTCATACATAAGCTGTCTTTAGTGAAGGCCTACCAGTGATTGCAAGTTCGAGAAAATCTACCGCCCACCTGGAATTTAACTCTGTTCCTGTCCCCCGCACTCGCTGGAAACCGCTCCTTCTCAATATCCGCCACTCCCACTCTTTGGAACAATCTTCCCGTCCACATCCGTGCCTCCACTACATTGGACTCATTTAAAACCGCTCTAAAAACACACTTATTTAAATCCATCTAGGCAGTGAGTTTCTGCTATTTCACCCCACTTTTAATTGTCTTTTTTTTTGTTATCATTCACTTCTTGTTCACCGCTTAGAAACCTGGTATTAAGCGCTGTATAAATGCATGTTATTATTGTTATTGTTTCAAACCACCAGAAAGTGTTGATACCAAAAATCCAAAACACAAACGTTTATTGTTTGCATTCACTCTTCCGTTTTGATCTGTGACGCATTCACTTTTTGTGTTTGTGACGCATTCACGTTAGTGTTTTGTGACGTAAAGGATTATCAAAGAACTTGCAGCATGAAACCAAGGCCGGTGTTGGGTTTACTGCGGACTGTTTGCCTCCTCTTGGGAGCTGCTTAAAAACCTCTAAAATTGAGCTAGCCCCGGGCTGTTTCACAAAATTGATTATCTTTCACGTGACCTTCATTTCTTATGAACACGGTGCACAGTCAAATAGTACTAAGGCAGCTTCATTAATTCACAATCTTATTGCATTCACTCCTGTGTGCAGGCCCGATACTTCACACGGAGGCAACGAAGGCGATTGCCTCCGTGTCCCCTGGTCATTGCCTCGGTGCCCTTGAAACACTCCAGTGCAAACTTGCAATTACATCATAGGGTGCCCTTTACGCAGGAGAAAATGCCTTGGTGCCATTGCCCTTTCAAAAACGAGGCATACAGCACTTTTGTGTTTTGTGACGCAAAGGATACCTGCAGATTATTAGCTGACGGACCATGATCGGCATAGGGTTCACTGTGGTGTGGACTGCTTTATATCTGTCTGCTTTTGCGAGCTGCTTACAACCTCTAAGTTTGAGCTCGCCCCGGGCTTTTTAAACCTGTTCACATAACCTTGATTTATTGTGTAAACAGTCTAAAGGTAAATGGTGCCAGGTAGCTTTTCAGTGTCTCAATTAATTCACAATCTTCTATCTTTATTACATTCACTTTTATGTTTTGTAATGCAAAGGATACAACATAATTTACTAAAGAACCAAGGTCGGTGTTGGATTTACTGCGGACTGTTTGCCTCCTTTGGGAGCTGCTTAAAAACCTGTTTTGTTTTTAATCTAATCACATGACCTTGATTTATTGTGTAAACAGTCAACAGTTAAATAGTGTCAAGGTAGCTTTCCAGTTTCTCAATTAATTTACAATCTTATATCTAATACTTATTGTAGTTGGACGACCAATTTGCTTCACCGCGTCCCGTCGACCGTCCACATTATGCAAGTTGCGAACCGTTTCTTGTATTAAAGCTTCCTCATTTGTAGTTTTGCCGGATTATTTTTCAGATTTTTGGTCGCTTGCCAAGCCAAACACTAGCACTCGGGGGCTGAAGTTTGTGTTTTGTTCCCTGCCGGTAAAAGGGATCCTTTTATCGGCGTAGCAGTCGAGCATGGCAAGGCACGTTCCATTCATATGCCCAACACACGACTTCATTGATTCAACGCTCGAACCGCCAAAAACTCACGGCATTGTCTGTCCAATGGTAATTGCTGAGACACACTAGAACGGGCAAGGATTTTTTTTTTCCTTTTTTTTTTTAAGAAGAAAAACTAATCCGTTTTTGGGTGCTATTTTTATTACCTTTTAATCTTGTATTTGCTGCGTGTTGTGTGTATATGTGTGTGCTTTGGATAATTGAGCAGAACATGTGCGTGGACCAGGTGTGGTGTAGACTTTTGTGGGGCTCACACTGAGTTTATCAACCGTCCGTCTTTGGGCAGAAACTTGCCTCATTGGAAATAAAGAGCATCACCTTGTTCATTTTTTCTAGTACCTTAGGGATTTCGCTGCAGTTCTGATTTTTTTTGTTTTTTTGGTTGAATCCCGGTTTTTTCGTCACCACTTGTCTGTGCTTAAGAATTAGCACTTGGTAATATTTACTTTCAAATAATGAGCTTAACATTTAAATTTTATAAAGGAAACATTTACAAACTGATCTTGTTAAAGATTGTTAACATCACTTGGCGCCCCGCCCCCACCTCCGGCAATTATTACCTGGTGACAAAACTTGATTTAACTTCGCTGTTTGCTGAGGATGAAGTAACGGGACGAAACCATTCTCAGCAAGCAAATAATTATACAAGACCAACAAGACCCTTTAAAAAATAAGTGGAAGTGCCGTGGCCGAATGGCTAAGAGCGACAAACTCAAGCTCTGCTGTATATATCAGCAGAGTGTTGGCTCGAGTCCCGTTCGTGACACTTGTGTCCTTGAGCAAGACCCTTCGGATGGGACGTAAAGCTGCAGGTCCCGTGTGTTGTTATAAACACTATCAACGCACGTAAAATACCCCAGTACACACTTATCGCAAAGAGAATGGGTTTGAAAGATGCGCATAGAAGAAAGTAGAAATACAACCAAGTGTAAATCTCTTTCGTGGTAGTGTTGACTCTAAAAAGAACCAGTGTGGTCTCGACGTTTCGAACACCTGCTCGTCTTCAGGAGAAATACAAATTTGTCCACCATCATCACCTTTGTACCATGTACGTTTCAGTCTTTCGTTGAAGTTAGGTATCAAGTTTAGGGCCTACTGCCGAGTACTAAGGCGCATGGGTAGTACTCGAGTATATGAGTGGACCACCAAGTACACAAAAAACGACTGTCTGGGTACCGAGTGTATTGAGTACCGAGCCCAATAGCCGAGTACCAGGGACATTTGGATCCTAACTCTATACAAACGAATCACGGCCACATTTTGTTTTAAATTCAATGGACACTTTTGGTAATTGTCAAAGGCCAGTATACTTGTTGTATCCCAACATATGCATAAAATAACAAACCTGTGAATATTTAGACTCAATTGGTCATTGAGCAATGAACGAAAAAACACCTTTGTTGCGCAAAATGTATGTGTTTGCAAATGCATACTAAAAGGCTTAAGCTGAAGTATTTTGTTATTTTGGTGAGAAATTAACTCTTTCTCAAAAACTACATTACTTGAGGGAGCCATTTCTCACAATGTTTTATACCATTTTAAGAAGCGGGTATCCTCACAAGAGTCTGCTCTGGAGCAACCTATACCCGCTCACTAGATGAAACACCACTGTATACCCGGACCTCACACATGAACTTGGTGGACAGCATAAGAAAAGAAAGAAAAAAACTCGGCCCTGCTCTACCTGTCGGTTTATATCACCAAGCACCCAGGTCAACATTGGGTTTGTCCCGACAATATTTTCAATATCACCCACAAAAAGGTAGAGGTGTTTCATACCACCTTGACTTTGTCAAAAAGAGCGCCTTTCTGTAAGGGAACTCAAGCGGCAATAAGTACCCCACTTCAGGTTTGGTTTTTTTTTTGTATACCAAGTTAGTGGCTTGAAGAGAGAGTGTATTTGAATTAGAATTGAATGGGTTTGTACAGTGAAGCGAAGGACAAGCTCACTGATGTCTAAAAACATTTGCTGTATCGGGCCCCTCAAAAAAAGAGTTCTGTACGACTTAAAAGGGTTCTGTGCATAAAAGCTTTCACCTTGCAGGTGTGTACACATTTTGTCAAAGAAAACAAACTTTATGGTTATGGCAAAAAAGAGATGATCAGTACGGTGGGTATTGGGGCTCTCAGAGAGAGAGGGAATTGGGGATTTTTCGGGTAATTTGACAATGTTCGATGAGCTGGATTTATAGGGTTGTCGACGACCGTTGCCTGCTGCTTGGGGTTTTGGGCGTATAATGGGTCCCAGACAGTTCTTTAAAGACACTGGATGAATACTATCGGTTACTACTCAAAATAATTGTTAGCCAGAAATACTTACTTGGTAATGGGCAATGAAGAGCTGTTGATAGTATAAAACTTGTGAGAAACGGCTCCCTGTGAAGTAACGTAGTTTTTGAGAAAGGGATTAGTTCTCACTCAAATAATAAACGGCTCAGCCGAAGCTTTTTATTAAGCATCTGAAAGCAAACAAAGTTGTGCAACAAGGGTGTTTTTCTTGCAATCTCGATGACCAAATGAGCCCAAATTTGTACAGGTTTGTTATATTGTGCATATTATTATGTTGGGATACACCAAGT
Organism: Asterias rubens; assembly: GCF_902459465.1. NCBI lineage: Eukaryota > Metazoa > Echinodermata > Asteroidea > Forcipulatida > Asteriidae > Asterias > Asterias rubens. The sequence continues at coordinate 17,680,984 of NC_047064.1, read as the reverse complement.
GAGATCCTTTGACAATTACCAAACGTGTCCATGCCTTTAAGGAGATCTGCAAAAAGTCCTGAATACCGTTTCACCTTGGCATAATTTACATGGATTAAAGCTAAACACAGTAATCTTTAAAGGATTTTCGAAGCTAAGAAAATGAAGTGGACGAATCCCTAAACTTACCTTGGAAGAAAAACAGCATGGTTAATTTTAATTAATCAAACAAACTTTTAAAAAAATGCTTTAGATCATTCGATTTGCTGGAGCAAGAGGAACATGATTTTGTCTGAGCATTAGAGTTTCAAGGTAAATTAATTTGGAGGTGAGTGGATAGTTTCTCCGGCGCGGTTTCACTTGAACAAGCGTGAATTTGTTCACATACAGACCGAAATTTTAGGAAATAATCTAGTGGGTCATCTGGATGTTTGTTGTCAGTGAAACAGTGGAAATGTTAGTGAACAGTGTGTGGACGGTCCTGGACGGTGGAACCGGGTGACAGGGGACCGTAATGGGTGGATCTGTCAGTGAATCATGGTAGAAGAGTTCAGTGAATCAGTGAATCAGTGAATTGGTTCTGCTGTTTTGTCAGTGAATCAGTTGATTAGGGTCTGCTTTTCAATCAGTGTATTAGTGGATTGGTCTTACTGTTGTCAGTGAATCAGTGGATTGGTCATATTTGTTGTAAGTGAATCAGTGGATTGGTCATATTTGTTGTAAGTGAATCAGTGAATTGGTTCTGCTGTTCTGTCAGTGAATCAATGGATTGGGTCTGCTGTTCTGTCAGTGAATCAGTGGATTGGTCTTACCGTTGTCAGTGAATCAGTTGATTGGTCATATTTGTTGTAAGTGAATCAGTGAATTAGGTCTGCTGTGTTGTCAGTGAATCAGTTGATTGGGTTTGCTATTCCGCCAGTGAATCAGTTGATCTGGGTCTGCGGTTCTGTCGGTGAATCAGTTGATTGGATCTACTGTTCTGTCATTGAATCAGTGGATTGGTCTTACTGTTGTCAGTGAATCAGTGGGTTTGCCATAATTTGTTGTAAGTGAATCAGTGGATTGGTTATGCCGTTTTCAGGGATGAGAGGATTGGTTGTATGTTTTCAGAGAAACAGTGGATTTTTCCTGCTCTTGTCGGTCAAACACAAATAAGATATGTCGGATAAAATCAAGATTGGTTTTGTCTTTTGCAATCATCAATTACCGAATCAGTCACCGAGTTTGTGAGTAAGTTTAAGAGAAGTCGATGTTTTGTTAAAATGTTTCAAATGTTTCAAAACTGGATCAAGAATATTGTCGAAGTTTCGGTGCATAAATTCAATGTTTCATTCTTTAAGTGTGTCATTTATAAATTGATGAATGAATTTGATAAAGTATGTTAGATCAATTTTTAAGTAAATCAGCATATTATTGGCTTGTAAATAAAAGTTTGATTAAAATGTCAGTTTGTTAACTGAAGTTGTCCACAATCTTCAGTGAAACCATTGTGAAGCGTGTCTTTGTCATTCCTTAGTAATTGGTCAAACTAAGTCCATAACGTTAGATCATAGACCTAGTTTGTGAACGCACTTCTCTGATTATAAGAAATTTACAACATTTTAACAGTAAATCACAAAATGGTTGCCAAACTTACGACCAGATAACAGTCGTGACTAAACGAGGGAAAACTTGAATAGTGCAAGGTCTTGTTGAACCCCAAAGAAGAAAACCAGCGGGACTTTTTCTGGAGGTGTCGCTGATTTGGTAAAATGTGTGAAGTTAAACTTTTTTGGATCTTTCAATCCGAGCTTTTCAACGTCATCCACCCTTAAAAGAGGTGCATTCACCTCAAAGGTCCCCCCCCCTTACAGCCGATTTCACAAAACGCTAGGATGAATCCTACTCGAGTTAGGACGAATTACTAGTCATAACTTAGGATTAATCTTAATGTTCACGAGTTACATACAGGTAGGCCTAATGCTGGTACTCGTCCTAAGTCCCGGATGAAGAGTTTGGAGAAACCGATTGCTGTATCGACGCGTTCGCAATTTGTGTCGTTTTGGTGCCTGCTGTCTTGTCAGTTATATATAACTAAACATTACTATAACTAAACTTATCGCGTTCCTTTACCCAATTGTTACGAAGCACCAGTCTTCAAGAACAACACAAATTAAAACGGTCCCACAAAGTATCATTTGAGAGAGAGAAAGACTTATTAAACCAACACCAAATTAATTTCATTGATAATAATCGAATAGGTATTGGTCATACAACCATCCTTTGTGTATTTTAGTTGTGTCTCAAAACAATCAGTTGTACTGATTTCAAAATTTCCATTTCATTGTCAGAACACGAGGGTCAGTGATGTGCATGTCATACTCATGGCCCGTTGCACCCCAACTGTAGTTACGCCAATCCAAGCTGTAGTTGGGCCAATCCCAACTTAAGTTGGTCAACTTATCCCAACTATATTTATAGTTGAGTCAATCCAAACTTGTGCTGATCCCTATAGTTGGGCCGATTCTTTAGTTGGGATGGAGTTTTCTCGTTCATGGAATTAGGACCGTATATGAACTTATACTGGTCAAGTTTCGCCTTTGGCAACTTTTGCTAAGCTGAGTCTAATAGCAGGAAACCAATCAAAGAGACGGTGTATTGCTATGACATGAACTGTGGCTGGTAAGCTGTCTTTTCTAAGCAATGTTAAATCTTCAATTCCTTGCTTGCAGCTTTATGAAATTGAGCTCCGGTCAGTCAAAAGTGAACATTGTGTCCTAATTCTACGCGTTTTGCAATGGGTGAATTTGGTAGAGAAAATTAATTGTGCATACAGAGTGGACGTATTAGCAACTTTTACGGTCCGTTTACGAACGTCATGGACGGGCTCATCAGCAGGGCTTGATCAGGTTCGTGACGTTTTGAGAACGAGCTTATTCTGTACCAGCCGAAATAGTTTAAACCCCCGTCACTACGTTCTGAAAAAAAATGTGGCCAAACGGGCTCAGACTGTGAGCAATTGGAGTGGACGTTGTAGCCCGACATATCCGGCCAAAGTTATACGTGCCAGCAGACCAACCCCGTTTGACGATTTTCTTAGGACGTGTTACGTTTTGAGAACTAGTTTGGTGTGATCTAGCCTTTATTTATAACTGACATACAGATCCGTGTCATTTGATTGGTGGAACTTACTTCACGTGACATTCACTATTACTCCCATCCGCACCGGCGATCAAAAAGACCTATTCGCCCATGGGGAATAGAATTTCACATTCAACAGTTAGGATCATCCTTGTTCCCAATGTGTTTGAGCAGCACAGCGCCGCCGCGCCGCTGCTAAAACAAAGGAGCACCTGTGCAAAAGGTTGTGATCTGATTGCTTTTAAGTTTGTGCATTGTTGCCGCTACGCGGAGCTATATGTTTTTTTGGTTGTCAACTTGTGTGATTTTTCATAGTGTTATACTTTTAAAATATATCAAATGACAAGGATCTGTCAGTTTTATTGAGTGGCTTTAATACGTGGAATAAAAGGTATATTATCGCTCGGTAAAATTTTGACTGTTCCATTTCACTCGGCTTCGCCTCGTGAAATGGAACAGTCCAAATTTTACCTTGCGATAATATTCCTCCCACCTCACTATGAGCCATTCAATATTTGTATACTATTTTACCGTAGATCTACTGCCATTTCGGACTCACTGATATCATAGAGGTAACTACCTCAAATGTAAAAGCGTGAAAAAAAACACTCGTTTTGTCCGCCATGCCACTCTTGCAAAGAGCCATAAGGCGGACAACTCATTTAAGAGTGAAAGGAGGGTGCTTTGAAAGGTAAGGTACACGTTTGGTAATTGTCAAAGACCAGTCTGCTCACTTGGTGTATCCCAAATTTGGGCTCAATCTGTCATCGAAGTTGCGAGAAAATGGTGAAAGAAAAATACCTTCGTTGGACCATGGTTGGACGAATTTGTATCCTTTCAGATAGGAACAAAAGACTTCTAGCTAGAAGTCGTTTATTATTTTAGTGAGAAATTGCCTCTTTCTCAAAAAAAAACTTCAGAGTGAGTCGTTTCCCACAATGTTTTATACTATCAAGAGCTCTCCAATGCTCGTTACCAAGTCAGTTTTTAAGTTAATATTTGTTTTGAGTAATTACCAAACGTGTACCTTCCCTTTAACTTGATTTAGAGTGAAGTTCCACTTCCACTCAAAAAGAGTGATACAGATTGGCTTCCACTCGCAAAAGAGCGAAACTTACACCACTCGGGCAAGAGAGTGAAATGTTCACTCGTTTACATTATGAGAGTTCTGCTACCGTTGAGTTTCACATCATTCCCCCCATCGCTCCACGCCCACTCAAGAGAAAAATAATGGCTTGGTGGCCTCAAGCCTGACAGAACCTTGCGCAACTACCTTGTACAAATCCGGTCACAAAACGAACTTTTAAAGCGAAATAAAAGCGGGATTCAGTGTGGCTGGTTTAGCGTAAGAATGGTTTGAAACCTTGACCAAACACATGCACCACTTTCTATACTGCGGCCGTGCGTCGGTTACGAAAAGGGCATCGTTGAAGTAGAAATTTACCCATGGATAGGGGGGTTTAAAGTGACTGTCTTTATGCTTTAAAGTGGCAGTGTTCTAGCGGTAAAAAATAGGCTGGAACAATCTGAATCACTTCAAAAATAATGTGATGAATGACATTATAGCATGAAATCAAGTTTTTTGTTCACTCTTTAGTCGATTGAAACTAGTGACAACAACAGAAAATGTTTTCCAATCGAATCGCGTGAATTTCGGTCTAAGACTTGAGAGTTGTTGAAATAAGTACACCAGTCATCTTGAGAAACGTCTACGATCTTTGTCAATGGTGTAGCTTTGGCAATAAAGAGCAAAAAAGCTAAATGCCGAAATGTGTTGGGTTTTGTTTCTTTCAAGCATTTTTTTATTGTGGGTACATAACTCTGCATTGTGTAAAGAAACTAAGTATTTATAACTGTCTCGTCTTCGACGAAATATGGTGATTCTTATCATCTTACGATTACTATACTTTACATGGACCAAAATGTCCAGTGTCCTCAATAACGACATCAAGCAGCTTGGTCTAACACCCAACACCACATACATAAATGAGCTGTGGTGACTAATAGCTAGCAACAAATGTAAGATAATCTAAAAAGATGCTCTTTTTATGCACGCTATTGAGTGGTGCTTAAAATTAATGGCACTGGAATGACTATAACATAAATTTTAGCATACAAGCTTAAATGGTAATGAGCAATGGAGAGCTGTTGGTAGTATAACACATTGTGAGAAATGGCTCCCCCTGAAGTATTGTAGTTTTTGAAAAAGAGGTAATTTCTCACTAAAATAATTGAATTGAATAATGGAGCTTGACGTCTCGAATTCAATCCATCTGAAAGCTCACAACTTGTGCGACAAGTGTATTTGTTTCCACTGTTCTCTCGCATCTTCGAAGAGCAATTTAGTCCAAATTTTCACAGGTTTGTCATTTTTTTTTAGATACACCAAGGGAGAATACTGGTCTTTGACAATTACCAGTGTCTTTTACAACTGCATGGGCCTAGACCTTTATCACGCTGTGGTCATCTTGATTTTACTCCATTCCAACTCATTGTAAGCAAACTAAGACTGGACGAAATAATAGTCGGCTGCCTTGCGCAATGAATGTTAGCATTCATTACTGTTATTGGGAAAAAAAGGGAACATGACCAAGATGGTGACAAAATGTTTTTTTTCTTTATAAACCAAACATCAAGAACCATGTTATTCAATTATCAATTCTGATAATTAAGTTTTATGTGGTTTTTTAAAGAAAATTCAAATCACAGCTTTAACATGAAACCAAGCGTGATATTCACAGCCTATTACAATCACCGTTGCCCAGGCAACCCAGCACTATACCACTTTTTAAAAAATAAACAACATCTAACCCGTGCCGATTAGCGAAGGGAGGTAACAAAAAGTACGTTCACCAGGATTTTTCTATTCATGAAAAAACATGCGCTATTTAGAAACTGCTTTCAGTGTCGAACTTAATTCAGGCGCGTAATGATTTCATACTTGGACCTAATTGAATATTTATCCACTTCAGTGATTCCACACTTGTTTATTTTCAAGTCTAAACGGAGGTGTTGGGAGTTGGAAGAGGGTGTTGTTTGCTACCCCCCCCCCCCCCCCGACACCACCACCACCCGCGTTTATATGAACTACATTTCAAGCTCAGAAATCAGAAGTCAGCAACTCTTGGGTCGGCCAAAATTGGTTTGTTCGACACTTTTCGGAGTTAACCCAATGATGTCTTGAAAGCAGATTGAACTTTGGGCCTATATTATATCGGAAGTCCGCAAACTGGGGGCTTGTATAGGGAACAGAAACATTGGGTTATATTCTCTACATACACAGTATACTCTACTACACTGTAAACCCTCGTGACAGTTTGACGTCCCACTCGTCAGAGGAACGAAGCAACCTTAACCCGAGGGCAACAGTGTCTCGACCAGCCAGCCAGAAGTTTGAAGAACAGTTTGCAATCGTGCGGAGACTGATTACAGCTATATAGGGTTGCTTGGCCACTCACTCCTAATAATTGGCGACCAATAAAATTAATAACAGTGCGGATTTACAAAAATTATTCCCAAACACTTGTAGTGTATAATTATGCCTAATGCTTATAACAATGGTTAGCCTGTTAATTTCACAATTTGGGAAGGGCATCTTGAAAGACCCATGCGTGGAACTTCTGGCGTTTGAATTTAGCCTCTAAAACTAAATAAGGCACAATAGTGGAGACGAGATCTTCGTTCAGACCCCACCATTCTATCTACCACTGCGTATGTGCTAACCTGTCCCACACAGGACGCATGGAGGCGCTATTACAGTTTTTTTGTCCCCAACTTATGGCAAAAGGTTGAAACGCATTGGTTTGAACGTGCACAAAACCGAGCCTACAGGAGCTCATAAAATATTGTCTGCTTAAAATTGTCTGCTTAGCAAAAGTAAGCAGGATACATTATCAGATTGTTTATGTCACACGCTATCTTAGCTGCTAATTATGCAGGTAAGCATAATTAATTGTGTTGCGCTTTAGCTACTTTTTATTTTGCATAAGCAGCTATGAACTTTGTTTTGTGCCTATGTTAATGGACCAGGGATGGTGTCTTAGGAAAACAATAGAATGAACGACGCACACATTCGCAGTCAGTTTACTGTCATACGATCGACTGAAAACTAAACACAAGGAACAAAGTTCCACCAATTTTGGTTAAACGAATCTGTTAGGACTAACCTCATCACACGGTTAGTTGGCGTGGCTATAAACCCGGCACTCTCATCGACAGCGTTCCCTCAAGCTAACTGACAAAAATGTAACATTCCATGTCAAACATTTTCATTTGTTTATTTTTGTTTTTCCCTTCTTTGTTTTCTTTCTTTTCTTCGGGACAATAACCACATAACTTTATAGGGCAGCATGGAAACAATTCACCAGGAAAAGTCCATTCAGTATCGCGATATGAAAAGGCTATGTTTTGAATCAGAAAATGTCGATATAATTTTTCATTGCGCCTCTGTGTGTATGGGCCCTTCTCAGGAAAAGAAAAAACACAAGTTCAAGTAAAGGGCTTTTTCCTATTCTCTACACGTTTGTCTTTTCTTATAAAAAAAAATACGGCTTCAAAATGATAAAGTGGTGAGCCAGAACAGCGGGTGCAGTGGACAATGCAGGCTTGAACCCCCAATGGCAGAACTGTACTGCATTCTGATTGCAAGTATAGAGTGGAGCGACTCATCCGTCATGTCATAACGAACATGATCCATCGTTCGCCGTTCCATTGTTTGGGCAGACACTGGCCCTTTTATCTCCCCACTACAAAGTCACCGATCATGGGGTGGAAAATTGCCGAAATACGGTAATTTTTTAGCCTTATGACAATTCTTCGGAAATTTCTAAAGAAGGGCTTTGCCTTCCCACAAAGAACACAATGGGGTTTTGTGTACCTGGGATTCGAATAGAAGAATTTTCACATTTTTTAGAAGCCTGCCATTGGCGGCGCCAAGTATAAACGGAGTGCTGACATCCACGTTAGAGCTGAATAGGTCAACCTAGATACAACGACTGTTCATTTGACGTACAAAAAACAACGACTGTTTTATTCATGAACACGAGCTGGCGAAAAGTCCGTCTTCCCGTCATATCTCGTCTATCACGTACTCGCCGAGAGACAATTACTTTTGATGAAGTGTGCTCTCGTTCTCCACTCAAGCCTACGAACTTGTAACAAAAGGTCAAACTCAATCAAAGTATGCACCTAGATAACAGGCTATATATTCTGATCTACTTTCAAGTCAACTCTAGACCTTTACCAAACCCAGGTAGATTATGGCGGGAGATTCAAGTTTAGACCCCAGATATGTTTGTGTTTTGGGTGTGTCCCCCCCCCCCCCCCAACACACCCCTCGGAGATTTCAACTTGTAGATACTTGCTCTGATAAAGCATTCTTTTGAATCCATTTCCTTCAGTCCATGCTATCTCTCATTGGGGACATCCAAGTTCAAGGAGGGAAAAATCACCTAAGCAGAGGCCACACCTTCAGCTCCGTTTCATTGTTCTTCGCATTGCATTTTGCACGTGCTTCATTTTCATATACGCCCGCCTGATGCAATTGTTTTTCTGCACTACGAAATTACCACTGTCGTAATGCTTTTCAATATAGTTGGGGTATTTTTTTCCTCTAAATAGATTCAAAAAAGGGACTCCTTAACAAAATTTAGGATAATTTTTTGAGGATGGCAATTCTAACAGCAACAAAATTTTCACAGGTACGTTATTGTATACTTATGTTGAGATATACACCAAGTGAGAAGACTGGTCTTTGACAGTTACCAATAGTGTCCACTGCCTCTAAGTTTGAGTTGTTTATTATTAAATTATGAGTTGTGGATTTGCATAAGTGTTATCAATAACCATGTCAGTATCTGTCAACATTTATTTTGAAGAGTAAAGACGATGGGTCAAATACCACAACCTGCTTAAAGGCAGTGGACACTATCGGTAACTACTCAAAATAATTATTATCATAAAACCTCACTTGGTAACGAGTAATGGGGAGAGGTTGATAGTATAAAACTTTGTAAGAAAAAGGCTCCCTCTGAAGTGCCATAGTTTTTGAGAAAGAAGTAGTTTTCCACGAATTTGATTTCGAGACCTCAGGTTTAGAACTTGAGGTCTCGAAATCAACAATCTAAACGCACAGAACTTCGTGTGACAAGGGTGTTTTTTTCTTTCATTATTATCTCGCAAGTTCGATAACCTATTGAGCTCAAATTTTCACAGGTTTGTTATTTTATGCATATGTTGAGATACACCAACTGTGAAGGCAATTACCAATAGTGTCCACTGTCTTTAATAACTGATACTTCTTTTCGTCGACCAATCCTACCATAACTTATATAAATATATTGTTCGGGGGAAAAAATTTAAAATTAATTATTTCTTTCAAACCGCGATCCCTACCAATCTATTCGCTCGGCCCCAGCGGCCAGTCTATTGGTTAAAGCAAGGCCGCCTGGCCGGGGCCGAGCGAACCCAATCTAGTGGTGGTGTCATTGAGGGCGCTTATCCTTTAATAATAAACTCGCCTATTGAGGGCGCACTTCACCAGAACAAAAACATGCTCCTCGCATGAAATTTTAATTTTAGGATAACACACATACTGACGACAAGAGATGGATTTTCGAGTGTTTGCAATTCTTCCAGCGGCTGGTTGTGGGGAGAGGACAGGCTTAGATATTCCTAAGCAGTACTGTGATGTGTTGGGTCGTCCACTAATTGTCTATACACTGGAGTGTTTCCAAAGGTAACGTAACTAAAATCCTAAAAACTAAAACTTGGTCACACAAAAATTAAGTACAGACACTCTCGCACAAAAGCCACCAGTGTTATTTTTTGTTCGCCTCACTCACACACTACTGCGCTATAGTCGCAGTGTGAGTGTGGTGGAAGCAAAGTCCTTGCTCTAAAAATGGTGGAAGTAAAACAGTTTCTGTTTCCTGCCACTATTTTTTTTTTCGGTATGTACAGTTATGAAATAAAAATGTAATCAAAATGAGATTCCTTTTTATTGTAAAAACGAGCGTAAATTAAAAGGTGGTGGCAGGATATGGAAAGTTTTCTGAACCAGTAGAGGGCGTTTTCTGAACCAGTAGAGGGCGCTGTTGCATATTTGGACCATGGAGGCAGATTTGGACTATCTCAATCTTTACCTTTCTTAACTTCATTAAGACTAAAGAGCAAGATTGTGTTCGAGAACGGCAATGCTTTAGATATTTAGATGGAACTCAGACTTAAAAAAAAGAAGAATTTCATAAAAATTAAAACAACGAACATGCTGTTGTTGTTGTAATTGATTGTAATTGATTGGATTTTGACTCTTTCCCTTTTTAAAAATTCCTTTATTAACCTTTTAAGGAAGTAATCGATCCAAGAGGACGCATTTTTTTGTACAAGGTCTATCATTATCAACCATGACTGCTGCCTCTCAATTGCAAATACCTTGGATCTCTACCAGAACTCTGTAGTTTCACTAGATATTGTGAATTGTTTTCTCGTCCTCAATTGTGTTGGCCCGGATGCAATAATTACACTCAATTAAACAAAGTATAACCATTCCTGTCATAAATGTTTTTACCATCAGGATACCATGGGTTGAGAAAGTGCTACTCGTCATAGCATCAGACAGAGAAGAATACATGAAAGAGCTGGTCTCGCGTTACAAACTCACAAAGGTAGATCTCGTCAACGGAGGTCCAGATCGTCATCGTTCGATTCAAAACGGCGTCAAGCATCTGAGGGATTGCGTTTTAGAGAGGGCGGAGGATGGTGAGCCAGCCGGAGAGGTGGGGAGGAGAAGTATACCTCCTACCGAGGAGGAACCGGTGGTTATCGTTCACGACGCTACAAGACCGTTTGCTGATGAAGATATTCTACTCAAAGTAACATTAGCTGCAAAGAAACATCGGGTATGTCCTGTCCTGAGCTTACTCTCTCACATAGAGGTGACCTCAATTCTCCAATGTACTCCTCTTCTATGTTACTTTGGCCGAGTGGTCTAGGGTGATTAAGGTAATTAAAGGGTAGCGATGAGTTCTAAAACCCGCAGGGTCGTTGCTGTGTGATTTGCACGGCATTGAACCTGCAAGGTTTTAAATGGCAGTTTAAGAACGAGTCACTACTCTTTTATTCACATTCATAAATGCCTTTTTGGTTATTAAAGTAAGAAACTCTGCCAAACTTATTCGTTTTCCGACGTGCTTGAGTTTCAAGATTCGTTCGTGCGCGTAGTCTGGGTGCAAGACGTTTCTCGTTATCCTTTCATACAGCGCGGCCAATTCACCGATAGCGCCCGCATCGCCTGTAACGAGAAATGTCTTGCACCAAGACTAGCGCGTAGTATCCGAACACGATCGGTTATAAACACCCCCACGTGACGCACTCTCCACCATTAGGAATAGCGAAACTGTCTGAGGTATTTATGAATATAATACACAGTTGTGGGTACAACCATGTATTAAATCTCTTTTGTGGGAATGTTGGCTCTGAAAAGAGTAGTCTCTACGTTTCTTTGTTTTCTATAGTATACTCTGCTCGCTTAAGGAGACTCAATAAATCATTTCTCCTGAAGGTCTGTTCGAAACGTCGAGAGCACACAAGCTCTTTATGAAGCCAACACCCTCACAAAAGAGACTAATTCATGGCTGTACCCCATGTTTACTATTTGTTTGAAGTTGATTCTTATTGTTCACACCATGCAAAGCTTCAAACATTACTTCCACTAACTACAGAGAATTGATAATAACCTGATAATGATTATAAGAATCGTGTTGCACTGTACAGGCAGCTGGAGCCGTCCTGCCACTTGTCTCCACCATTCTCGAAAGTGACTCACACGACGTGCTCGTCCAGTCACTGACCAGGTCAAAGTTCAGGGAAAGCCACACCCCTCAGGCCTTCACGTGGACCACCCTGGAAGCTTCATACAGTAAGGTTCGTTCTAAAGGGTTTGGGTCCAAATAGAGTGTCTTACCCCGGCTGTAGCAAACTTATTTAGCACCGACAATTTTGATTGATCGATCCAATTGATTAAGAACTGTTTTTCTGAGCCCCAACATATATTAAACCTTTGGGTTGGGCTTCGGCTCTCAGGTTTATGCTAAGTGTACAAAGGCTAACTTCATGGGGTCTTTGAAATTACATCTGCAACCTACATGTAGACTGGTCCCAAAGTCGGGCATTGGTCTTACAGGCCCAATGATTCCTTTGGGTCAACTTGCTGTGACTTGGGTGCGTTTTGGTGGTTGTACCCAGAAACTGTTTTGGTCATTTGCCAGTGATAAGCCAAGGGCAAATTCAAGCAAAACAGTTGTCTGTTATAACCGCCAAAACTCACCCCATGTCTGTGGGGTTGACTTGTCCAAGGTGATGTAGTGTCTTGCACGTGTGCATAATGTTATAATACATGTATGTGTGCAAGTACGTGTAAATTGACTGCGAATCTCCCTGTGAAAAGGATGCAAGGTCATAGGTGCATTTGTAAAGATCCGTTAGGCTGGTATCTGGCATTATGGTATCTTGCAAGTGTGACATCAGATATGTTCAGGATACACAATGTAGCTGCAACCTTGCAATGCATTAGAGTGCTCCCCCTCGTTTCGGTAAACACTCGTGGAAAGTTTTGTATGAATGTAGTGAGTTTTTCAATGAAGTAAATCTTTAGAGTAAAATTCTTTCCAGATATCAGAGCATGATTTGGAACACGGCACGGAGGTATTGGACCTTGCCTTCAAGCATACAGGTTGTAGAGCTAAGTTGGTGAAAGCACCGGACTATGTTTGGAAGGTAATTTTAAAAACATAAATATAAATAAATAACATTTGTATAACACTTTCCACTGGTGTTTCATGGCGCTTTAGCATTGTCTGACGTGTGTTTTAACTGAGTCTTGAATGAGCTGATTGAGGATGAGTCACGGATGTGAAGAGGGAGCTTATTCAAGCAAGTTGGTGCAGCTGCTGAGAAGGCTCTATGACCATAGTGGGTATTGTGCGTGGGCCATTGGAAAGTTGAAGATGAATGTTGGATGTTGATCAAAGGCTCATGGATGAACAAGGCAACTTTTGTCAGATGAGACTATTGCTATTAAAGCAAAGCAATGAGGCTCAGATATGATTGGTACTAATCAGAGTTTAGAGGGGTAGGTGTACAAGCAGGGATGAAACATTTCTCACTTGTATGTGACCTTGAGGACATTGTCGTGAACTGCCACACCTTTGTATGTTTTTGTGTGTGCAATTGATTTAACCCTTTTGTGTTTTTTTTTTTTTTGTTTTTTTTTTTTTTTTTTTTTTTTAACCTTTGTAAATTTAAATGGTGTCAACCTTTTGGTTGTTTTTTTACTCAAATAAAATAAACCATAAATAATAATGAAAACTCAGACTCTATAATTGTCTGCAACATGATTTTAATGTAAAGGACTCTATGATTTGACGTATCTCTGAATGCAATTGGACCCTCTAATATGGCAGACAAAAAAAAACAGCATCCATATGTTGCGTCTGCAAAAAGGGGTCTTCTTTTAAATTTATTTTAAAATTTACGCTTGTCATCCCTTTGTTTTTTAGGTTACCTTCAAAAAAGACTTCATGGCTGCTGAAAACTTTATCAAAGGTAAAATATATCTTTGATTATGTTTCTCTATCTGGTGGGACCATCCAAAGTTTTCAACACACAAAGAATACAAAGGGAAGCAGAGACGATGCCAAAACTTTAAAATATGTTTAAAAATCAGAGAAGTAACCTTTCGGCTGTTCGGCTGACATCCTCATTTCAGGTTTCTCAATGGACCGTTCCGTTGTTAATTGAAAAATATAATGCTAAAAGTCATGCTGTGCCTGGCTTCCCCCCCCCCCCTTCTTTTTCAACTTGCATTGTCATGCGTTTATAATTCACAAAATAAGTTCAAGTCACCTGGAAGTGGTATTTTGTCAATACATGTATAAGGCTTTTGTCACTGGCTTTTGGGCGCTGTTCGTGACGTCAATTGAGGCGCGATGAATCACATGCAGTGCCAGCACAAGATAGTGATGCTTGGCGCAATCTAAAAACATGCCCTCAAAGTTGAAACAATACCTGATTTGTTTTCACAAATGCTCCTTTAGGTTCGTTACGTGTTTCAGGTACCTTCTTCGACTTCCCCACTAGCTGGAAAAATTGTTAGGATAATGTCATGTTTTAGAAAAGAACTTTTCTCTTCATGTCAAAATGCTCCTTTAGGTTCGTTACGTCTTTCAGGTACCTTCTTCGACTTCCCCACTAGCTGGAAAAATTGTTAGGATGATGTCATGTTTGAGAAAAGAACTTTTCTCTTCATGTCAAAATGCTCCTTTAGGTTCGTTACGTCTTTCAGGTACCTTCTTCGACTTCCCCACTAGCTGCAAAAATTGTTAGGATGATGTCATGTTTTAGAAAAGAACTTTTCTTTTCATGTCAAAATGTGTAGTGAATTCTGGATTCTCGAAGCACAACGGCTCAAAGTATTTGGTGCAAAGCGCTGGAAAAGACGTCGGACCGGACCACTTTGCAAATTTACCTGATCTTGAGTTGTTTTGCTGCATCCACCTGGTCGACATTGTGGGAAAATGAAAAGAAAAAAAAAAAAATTCTAAACTTAAAATTTACGACTAGGACTTCAATGAACTTGCAGGTACGTGTGTTCGACGTTAGATCGAGGCAGAGTAGTCCTCGAGTGACTTCACAAAAGGGGTAGGCGGAGTCATCCCCCACAAATCCTTTTTTTTTTTTTTTTTACATATAAATCGTTAAAAACAATTACTCAAAAAGTTATTTTATTGTTCAGAAACATATACTCAACTGTTTGAAGAAAAAAAAAATCTATTTCCAGGTGACTTTAATGGCCTGACATTTCTAACCTAGCAGAGACCTGCTCTGACCTTACACACCTGTTCATGTGTGTTGTCTTGTCATTTTACCCTTCTCTCTGTGTGGTTCTTGGCTAGTATACATTGATTGATTTCACTTTTCTGAGAGTCCTTGGCTTTACAGCCAGAATGGCATTCTTTTCACAACTGAAGATGGAGTGATAGCATACAAGTGCCAGAGCAAAAACAATTACAACAAAAATTCTTATCAATGACGGAATTGGTTCAAAATTTTTACAGCTCGGAGTTCTGAGGTATACCTCCTGTGTAGTGAGCCAACATTGAGTGATGCATTGAAAAGGCTCTACGACTGTTTAGCAACTCGCAGCCTAAAGGTAACAGTTTAAGGTTTCATATTTTTCATAAGCATGAACAGTCAAAGCATCTGGCCCTTTTTGAGTTTTTTTTAAAGCTCCTCCTTATCTTTCTTGCTCAAGGACACAAGTATCATGACCGGGATATGAACCCAAACCCTGTTGACTAATACACCAGGGCCCAATTTCATAGAGCTGCTTAGCATAAAAATCTGCTAAGCATTAAATTTTGTTCCTTGATAAAAAAGAAGATTACCAACCAAATTTCCAAGTGATTTTTAGGATAAGCAAACAACAGCTGATTGCCAGTAGCAAGCAATCTGCAACAAATGGAAATTTGGTTGGTAATCCTGTTTTTATCAAGGAAGAAATTTCATGCTAAACAAATTTTTGTGCTTAGCAGCTCCATGAAATTGGGCCCAGATCATGAATTCTGTGCTCTAAACAGCTCCGTCATTACACCACAAATCTTGTTGGTGAAAGTTACATGTAAGAAAAATGTAAAAATTTTTGCTGCTTTTTGTCATGTAGGTTCAGATTGTGTCTGCAATACCAGATGGGGTCACGTCCAGCCATATAACTGCTCTGTGTCACTTGGTGAGTTACATTTTGAAGATCACTTAGAGGCAGTGGACACTAGCTGTAATTACTTAAAATAATTATTAGCTTAAAACCTTTCTTTGTAACAAGTAAAGGGGAGAGGTTGATAATAAAAAACATTGTGAGAAACGGCTCCCTCTGAAGTAATGTAGTTTTCGAGAAAGAAATAATTTTCCACGAATTTGATTTTGAGACGTCAGATTTAGAATTTTAGATCTCAAATCAAGCATCTGAAAGCACAAAACTTTGTGTGGCAGGGGTGTTTTTTCTTTCATTATTATCTCGCAACTTTGACGACCAATTGAGCTCAAATTTTCACAGGTTTGTTATTTTGTGCATATATTGAGATACACCAAGTGAGAAGACTGGTCTTTGACAATTACCAATAGTGTCCAGTGTTTTTTAAGCACATGGCCAATTTGAGTAGTTGTCAAAGATCAGTATACACACTTCATGTGACCCAACATACAAATGAAATAACACACCTGTAACAAATCAAAGTTCAATTAGTCACCAAAATAGAGAAAACTCCATCATATGTTTTTAACCACTGAGTTTTGGAAACTTGTTTTGCCTGCGAGTTGGGTGCTTTTTGTGTGTGTGTGTGTGTGTGTATTGATGTATTAATTTCATTTTATTTCAATAGATTTGTATGCCTTTGCCTGGTTATTGATAATCTCCATTCTTTTAGCTATGCTTTTAAGTGTTTGAATTTGAAGCATGCTTTTGCAAGTTTATGCATATTTTCTTTAAAATGATTTTGTGCGTGTGTATTCATTTAACCCGGTTATTGCTAATTTAATATTTTCTTAACTTATTGAAAACTTTGTAAATTTGAATGGTGTTAACCTTTTGGTTGTTTTTTAACTTAGATAAAATAAACCATTATGATAATAAAAAAGATACAAGCTAATGTGTTTAGCATTTCAAGCACAACTACTCAAGGGGGAGTTTTTCATCATTACTATTTTAATACAAAGTATACAATGTTACATTCTAGTAATTTGGCCTGTGCAATGTGAACAAACCAATACCACTATCATTTCATGTATTTAGGAACAATAGTTATAACAAAGCCAAAAAACAATTATTCAAGTCAGTCGCAGCAACTTACTTTATGAGTTTTTTTTTGTTATTCGAAGGTGGAGCCGCAACAACAGGAAGCAGACATAATTTGTGAACAGAACCTGAATGCACTAGTCTCCAAATCAGCCAGCGGTTGCCTCCTAGCCTGTGTATGCTCTGTGTCAGATGATGATGACAGTACGCTAAGATTTTACAGACGGCTTGCAAGGAGACTAGCTGCCCATGGGGAGAGCCATAGAGTGAATGTGTTTATCGTTGTATACACATCCACGCGGAAGAAGGTAGGCAGGCCTTCTCATTGTCTCATGATGCTCTTAGATAGCGTCTCAAATGTCAACATATTTATAATTATAATGTTCTGTTCTTATACAGTGCTTTATCACACCCCTACAGGCATATCAAAGTACCTAGTATTATTTCCTGCTACCCAATATTATTTCCTGCTACCCAGTATTACTTCCTGCTACCCAGTATTATTTCCTGGAGCTACGTATTGAAGTACATGTAGGAGACCTAGCACCATGCAATGGTTTACAGGGTGTGGTGCAATATGCAGCCAATCGGACCAGGACCACCAGGTAGAGCCCATTCTCTTTACGATAAGTGCGCTGAATTTTTTCCTGTGCACACAACACAAAGAATAGTAGAAACGTTCTGATTGAATTGGTTAACTATTCCAGCTGGTGTGCATGGAATGGTCACTTTGACCTCCAGTAATGGACTGTTAAAAATGGCAATGCTCTCTTGTATAGAGTAATTCTCTTGGCACAATACTGTGGTCGAGCAGAGCGTCTGTCTGTCCATTGGATTTCAGGCAGATGCTTACAAGAACACTCTTTCACCGCCAGAACATGGCCACATTTAGACGCACACCCTTATAGGGGTATTACAAGGTGCTATATAAGAACCAAGTATTATTTCTTTATAATTTATGCCTACACTACAATGAAAAAAACTAATCTTTGACCCTACCTTGTAACAGAGTTTATGTTTCATTCTTTAGGACCATGGAACCGTCTCAAGAGCATGTGCCATGACAGCTTCGTTAATATTTGAAAGGAATCCCTTGATGAGCGGTCAACTGTTTGTTGTTTCTGACAAAGATTAGAGCCACCATTTGCATCAAATGTGACGGTGAGAGAGACACTAAGCCCTCCTACTCTTGGTGCTAACCCTAACCCTAGCTAAAACATCTGACGTCGCACGTTCAAGGCTTGTGAATTATCATAGGGTGCGTTCGATTAGCTTCCCTGGGTCTACCCCCCGGTGCTCACTCGGGTTAGCCCCTGACTAGAGCTAAATTAACGATCACTCATCGCTCATGTAGTGACGTCATGCACCTGGGGCCAGCCCCCAAGTGACCCACTACAAGCAGGGCACTGGGTGCTGACCCGGCTGAGCCCCTGGAATGACGTCAAAGCTATTCGAACGCACAGGGGCGGACTGGGTCAACCCAGGAAAGCTAAACGAACGCACCCATTGATACCCGCCTTGAGCGTACATGTACTTCAGGATCCAGACGACCTCACATTCATTTCACTTGCAGATTCACAGTCAAATCCTATGTACATGTATACATATAAAACAATCTACATGCATGTACATGTACATGTATACAAACATTGTTCACGCTGCATGGAGACGACCGAAAGTGCCGCTGACAAACATCGTCTCGGAACCAATCAAAACACAGATACATGTATATATGGAAATCTTACATCACTGCACATTTATCCAATGAAATCATTGTATCCTGTATCCAATGAAATCATTGGGTCTGTCAAGCCAGTGTCTGTCTTTATCCCTGCAGATAAAGACAGGGGACCAGTCTCGTGGCAACCAACCATTTGAAAACGTTCGCTTCCACAGCTTAAATTCCAAACCCAGGGTCATTTTGTGGTAGAGTACGTAACTTGCAACCACAAGGTCTGCTGTTGAAATCCACGCCATTACCTGCAAGAAGCTATCACAGCTTCTTCCCAATTCAGGGTACACTTTGTGGTAAACCACTTTACTTACAAGTGCAAGGTCTGCTGTTCGAATCTTCTGTAGAAATAAAATTTATAACTTTCCATAATATGCATGAAGCGTCTACAGTTTTTAATTCCTGGGTTTATTTTTTGCGGTTGATCACTTAACTTGCAACCAAAAGGTCTGCAGTTTAAATCCACATCAGAAAAACCATAATTGATAACTTGCCATTGTATGCAACAAGCTAAACCACAGCTTCCAAATCCAGGGTTTATTTTTGCGTTCAACGACTTTACTTGCAATCATAAGGTCTGCTGTTCGAATCCACAAGTCAACTAAAATTTATACCTTGCCATTACATGTATACAAGAAGCTTCCACAGCTTCCAAATCCAGGGTTTATTTTTTTAGTTGACTACTTTACTTGCAATCACAAGGTCTGCTGTTCGTATACATATATACAAGCGTAGGTTAATTTGAAAACTTGCCATTTTATTTGACACTCTTCTATTAAGCTTCTCTCGAAATGCAGGGTTCATTTTCAGGTAGACTGCTTCACCTGCAATCACAAGGTCCGCTGTTTGAATCCAAGTTGGGGCTGTATTGATAACTCATCATTATGCTTGAACATGGTGTGAATATCACCTACTATGGTAATGCACTTTCTTTCATGATGTATAGTTTTGGCATTTTACATTGTAAATCATTTACTTTTTTATCATCTACTTTTTGAGCAATATTCTTTTTATATTTGTTTATTTTTAAGTCTTTCTACTGGTATTGTACAATTGTATTTGAGCAGCATTTAATAAGCTATAAATACTGGGTTTTTTTTTGTATTCTGCATTTGTAGCAGAATGTTTTCTATTTTTGAGGACATCATGGTGGAAACTCAAGCTGGATTTGAGTAAGTTTTTTTTTCACAAGGAACAACAAAGTGTTGATTTTCTTGTAGAAAGATGGAAATAATGAACTAAATTTACAATAAATTAATGGGAGACATTAACACATGGGGATAATTATTATTATTGTTGATATAGACTGTGCAAGTCTCACATGCATTTGAACTTCCAGGACCAACTGTGAAGTTTATGACTGTAAAAGTTGTGTCTTAAAGGCAGTGGACACTATTCGTAATTACTCAAAATAATTATTAGCAAGTAACCTCACTTGTTTTCATTCATATCCCGTAACCAATTGAGCTCAAATTTTCACAGGTTTGTTATTGTATGCATATATTTAGATACACCAAGTGAGAAGACTGGTCTTTGACAATTACCAATAGTGTCCACTGTCTTTAAGTACTGTATGCTTGGTACATGTACTTTCCCCGAGTTCTGTTAAACAAAACACAACAAATCACTTGGTTGGGATTGAAACCCGTAGCCTTTGCATTGCCAGAGCAGATGTCTTACCACTAGCATTGCCCTTCGCAAAACCTAAAATAGCCTCGTCGTGTCAAAGATGAAAGTCCAGGCCTGTATCCTCAATGTTAGTTTTTTGGGGGAGCCAATTAAAGTTTGCAACTTCCCAGGAAAGACGAGTGCAGACTTGTTTAAAGAAACTGTGATGTGCCGGATGTTGTACTTAAACTTAAATCCGCTACAAGCCCACATTAATTCTGTTAAGAATGCCTCAATATACTCTAAAATATTAATGTACGTACATACTTTTTGCCAAGACAGGGAGTATGATTAGGGGGGTGGGGGAAGGGGAGCCCAGGGATGGGGAAATAGGATTTATTAGCACTTTCCTGTATTGCTTCCTGATGATTAAGAAATTGACATTGCACCACGGTGATGTAATTTGAAGCATGTGTCTCTACAGATCCCAAGGGGCTTCAAGTTTTCTTGAGTTTGTAAAGAAGGAGAGACAAGCTTAAATTACAGTGGTTTGCTTAGCAGAAATGACCAGTCACAAATTGTACATTGTATTTTTCTGGTAAGGAAAATGCTGTGCTAAGCTTGTTTTAGAAAGCAGCTCTATGAAATTGAGCCCATGTGTTCAACTTCCACCCCCCCCCCCCCAAGCTCCCATCTCCATGTGCCATCTGTCATTGTCTAGGGATTGGTGCAAAATGAAGCATTTATCACCAAATTCCAGAAAAACAACTTAAACACACTGGACGCTATTGGTAATTGTCGAAGACCAGTCTTCTCACTTGGTGTATGGGGAGAGGTTGATGGTATAAAATATTGTGCAAAACGGCTCCCTCTGAAGTGTCCTAGTTTTTGAGAAAGAAGTAATTTTCCACGAATTTGATTTCGACACCTCGGATTTAGAACTTGAGGTCTCGAAATCAACCATCTAAACGCACACAACTTCGTGTGACAAGGATGATTTTTTTCTTTCGTTATTATCTCGCATGTTCGATGACTGATTGAGCTCAAATTTTCACATGGTTTGTTATTTTTTGCATATGTTGAGATTCACCAACTGTGAAGACTAGTCTATGACAATTGTCAATAGTGTCCACTGCCTTTATAGAATATTTTGAGGGCCTACAAAATACTACTGAGGTTGATCCTCTTGTCTTCTCCCTATTTAGTGTGATGGGTGCACCCTCAAGCATAATTACAATAATCATTATGTATATTTGACCGTTGGTCCAAAGTTCAAACCAGTATGTAATGTAAAGCTCTTATCTTGCCAAAGATTATTGTTCTCAGTGTTTGCATTTGTATACTTAATGGCTATTAATGCAATACAGCAATGAAACAAACCGTTACATTCATGTTGTTGCCAATCAGTGTTTTAATTTTGTTAAATTTGTTAAAGCCATTACACACTTTCGGTAAACAGTATTGTCCAAGTCCCACACTTCGTGTATCACAACTTATATATAAAATAACAAACCTGTGAAAATTTAGGCTCAATCGGTCATCGGAGTCGGGAGAAAATAACGGGAAAACCCACTCTTGTTTCCGCACGTTTCGCCGTGTCATGACATGTGTTTAAAATAAATCTGTAATTCTCGCTATCGAGAATGATATTGTTTTACTGTTTTCTCAAAAAGTAAAGCAGTTCATGGACTAATATTTCAAGAGAAGTCTTTCACCATTACCTTCTGTAAACCCTGTAAATTATTTGTAAATCTGTGAACTTTTGTTTTGTTTTCTGTACTGAAAGTGTATAATGGCTTTAAAGGCATGGTATACTTTTAGTAACTGTCAAAAACCAGTTTCCTCATAATTTGGTGTATCCCAACATTTGTATAAAATATCAAACTCGTGCCAATTCGGGCTTAATTGGTTTACGCAAACAAATTTACCTAGTTGCATAGAGCTGTGTGCTTTCATGCCCGACGCTTTTTCTCAGATTCAAATTTGGGGTGAAAATTACCCTTTCAAACAGTCAAAAGGGGGGGGGGTGTTTCTGGTTCTTGATATAATATCAACAGCTGTACAGTGCTCTTTATCAGGTAAGTTGGTATGGTTGATAACTTGTGGAGCAATTACAAAAAGTACACCCTTCTAACCTACTTGGGAAAACTAGAAACATTTCTTAGTAAAATTACAGTTCCAATAGACATGATTATTGGTCCACCAGTAGCTGTGGTAACAATACACAATAATTATGAACAATAGAGAAATACTATAGAAAAAAATGTTTATTCTTGTACTCTACTAAAGCAATTAATACATTTTTGTAATTTGACAAGAGAAAGATGAAACAAATTTTGAATAAAATGTGAACAAAATGTTCAAATCTGTGTATTATACTGTACTTTTGATTTATAGTTTGAATAAAATTATAATGTCGAAACATTGGGGGGGGGGGTAACAGGGTTTTGTGAAGTTTCAATCTTACAATTATATAAAAATACAACCTGATACATAATTACTACTACACAGATATACATTACATTTATATCAACACTTTTAAAATCGCCCGATTGAAATTGATTTTTCTAAATTCTACTTATTCTTATCAAACTGAAATCTAAATAACGTTTATTGTAAAGGTGAAATATATGCCAAGGTCTTCAAATTTGGAGCCCTGTTTTTATGAAGCTGTTGAGCAGAAAAATAATGTTTTTATAAATGTTGCATGTATTTACCAACTCAGACAAAATTGGCAGGATACCAGTTATGAACAATGTACATGTACATTACATTAGTATTTTTTTCTGCTGGTTACTGGTTCTGCTAAGCAAGATAGAAATAAGCTTAAAAGCTTTTTGAAAATTGGGCTCTGCTAAAAAAAACTTGTACAAAAACTCCAGAAATGTCACCTAGACATTTAGCCCAAATATTTTACTGCCAGCACCAGCACCAAATGTGAACAACATGATACATTTCTATCTTAAATACACACCATGAAAAGATTTTGTTTGTAATCACTTATAATAATATATACAGTTTTCAAAGGATTCTTGGTTATAATTTGCATTGAAGATACTGAAAGATATAATAAGAAAGGAGCATGCAACCTACAGACTCAAGTTTACAATGTGTTGTTTACAAATACAACATTTTACGATACAAGTGGAGTTCCAACAATGCAAGTGGCAGGTAAAGTCAGTTTAAAGGTTTTTAAGTTTTTTGTTTCTTTCAGGAATGATATTTGGTGTTGGTCCAAAGTTCAAACCAGTGTGTAATGTAAAGCTCTTATCTTGCCAAAGAATTGTTCTCTGTGTTTGCATTTGTATACTTAATGGCTATTAATGCAATACAGCAATGAAACAAACCGTTACATTCATGTTGTTGCCAATCAGTGTTTTAATTTTGTTAAATTTGTTAAAGCCATTACACACTTTCGGTAAACAGTATTGTCCAAGTCCTACACTTCGTGTATCACAACTTATATATAAAATAACAAACCTGTGAAAATTTAGGCTCAATCGGTCATCGGAGTCGGGAGAAAATAACGGGAAAACCCACTCTTGTTTCCGCACGTTTCGCCGTGTCATGACATGTGTTTAAAATAAATCCGTAATTCTCGCTATCGAGAATTGATATTGTTTTACTGTTTTCTCAAAAAGTAAAGCAGTTCATGGACTAATATTTCAAGAGAAGTCTTTCACCATTACCTTCTGTAAACCCTGTAAATTATTTGTAAATCTGTGAACTTTTGTTTTGTTTTCTGTACCGAAAGTGTATAATGGCTTTAAAGGTATGGTATACTTTTAGTAACTGTCAAAAACCAGTTTCCTCATAATTTGGTGTATCCCAACATTTGTATAAAAGATCAAACTCGTGCCAATTCGGGCTTAATTGGTTTACGAAAAAAAATTGACCTAGTTGCATAGAGCTGTGTGCTTACATGCCCGACGCTTTTTCTCAGATTCAAATTTGGGGTGAAAATTACCCTTTCAAACAGTCAAAGGGGGAGGGGTGTTTCTGGTTCTTGATATAACATCAACAGCTGTACAGTGCTCTTTATCAGGTAAGTTGGTATGGTTGATAACTTGTGGAGCAATTACAAAAAGTACACCCTTCTAACCTACTTGGAAAACTAGAAACATTTCTTAGTGAAATTACAGTTCCAATAGACATGATTATTGGTCCACCAGTAGCTGTGGTAACAATACACAATAATTATGAACAATAGAGAAATACTATAGAAAAAAATGTTTATTCTTGTACTCTACTAAAGCAATTAATACATTTTTGTAATTTGACAAGAGAAAGATGAAAAAATTTTGAATAAAATGTGAACAAAATTTTCAAATCTGTGTATTATACTGTACTTTTGATTTATAGTTTGAATAAAATTATAATGTCGAAACGATTGGGGGGGGGGTAACAGGGTTTTGTGAAGTTACAATCTTACAATTATATAAAAATACAACCTGATACATAATTACTACTACACAGATATACATTACATTTATATCAACACTTTTAAAATCGCCCGATTGAAATTGATTTTTCTAAATTCTACTTATTCTTATCAAACTGAAATCTAAATAAAGTTTATTGTAAAGGTGAAATATATGCCAAGGTCTTCAAGTTTGGAGCCCTGTTTTTATGAAGCTGTTGAGCAGAAAAATAATGTTTATATAAATGTTGCATGTATTTACCAACTCAGACAAAATTGGCAGGATTGGAAGGAGACAAACAAGTCTGAACTTGACCTACCTTGTATTCTCGACAACATTTCCTGTGGAAAAGTTTTCTGAATCACACTTTTTTTAAGACATTACAATATCTTTTATTCTAAGACATTACTATATCTTGTGCAAGAACCTAGGTTTTTGAGGTGTAAAAAAGTCCCCAGAATAATAATTCCCACTCTAGTCAATTCTTTGTTCAACCCCAAAAACCAAGAAAGAATTGATACATCTCATCGTCTATCATCATCGTTTAAGAAAATAAGAATTTGTTTTGACGACATTGAATTCAAGTGAGAACTTAGTAAGTGAGAACTGCACAAAACAAGACTGCAGGACATCCCCTGCTAATTGATTGTCTCAGAATCATGCAACGATAGAACTTCAGGGTTGATCAAGACCCTTGAGTGTTCAGCAGCCACTTTCATGAAATGCTCGGATTAACCTGGAGTTAGGGCGTGTTATTAGTCCTTACTTAGGATTAATCTTAAGGTTTACATGTTACAGTGCAAGGCTGGGACTCATCCCAAGTCCTAAAAT
Source organism: Asterias rubens (assembly GCF_902459465.1). Lineage (NCBI taxonomy): Eukaryota > Metazoa > Echinodermata > Asteroidea > Forcipulatida > Asteriidae > Asterias > Asterias rubens. The sequence continues at coordinate 17,655,447 of NC_047064.1, read as the reverse complement.
TAATCCTAAGTTAGGAAGAGTTAGGTGAAATCGGCGGCTGCTACCACTGAATAAATGATCTTGCAGAGTTGGGTGTTCCTGCTTTAAAAGACTGTGTATCCTCCGTCCCCACCGCCTGACATCCAGCTACTTTTCTGCTGAGAAATGACAACGTTCTGACCTGTCGCAACTGCCATCTGGGCCGCATTGGGGGCTACTCCTGGGGGAGGGGGCTTTAGAAAACAAGAACAAACAAATACTATTAATAAAAATAAATAATGAATACTATTAATAAAAATTAAAATGTAGTAATAATAATAGCAAACTCTTACAACTGTATAAAACCATATCGATTGAAAGAGTGGTCAAGTGAAATTAAATGTTTCTCAAAATGCTTTTTTACACTCATCGAAAGTTGCTCTAGAGACGCCATTAGTAGCAAATAAAAACGACATGAGTTTACAAAACTACTTACAGGGATCGTGGGTGGAGTATTGCCGGAGAATCTAGCACCTGCCTCGAAGCCTCCCTGCATGACGACTGTTGACTGCGGCTGTTGAGGCATGTAGTACCCCTGAGCAGGAGGTTGTTGGTAACCTGGAGCACCGGGTAGTGGTTGTTGGTAACCCGGAGCACCGGGTAGTGGTTGTTGGTAACCCGGAGCACCGGGTAGTGGAGCCTATAATGATGAAGACAACAGCCCGATAAATAGGAAGTTAAATGAAAATGGATAAAATTTACACAACTATCACTTGAGTTCACAGAAAAGAATCGATCAAGAGTCGGGGCTCAATGTAAATCAAAACTCTGGGGCCAAATCAAGACTCAGGACCAATTAGTGAGTTAGCATTAAAGTTAAAGACAATTGAAACATCCACCATGATATTTCTGTGTCTTAAACATTTTTTACATGTATAGAATGCTGCCTTAATCCTCCTATCCTCTGCTTTCTCTCTACCAATTTTTTTTAGATATTGATTTGAATATTGGAATGCCCTGCCCGTTTGACAAGTACTTGTAATTTGGGCATACCTGCATAAGTCCTTCCGAAGCAATTGAATATTATAAATTTAGGACTGAAAGGGTTAAGACGACCAAATATTAGCTGATGTTCTTGTAACTTTGCAACCGTGGCCCTGTTAAGTTACCGTGGCTGCGTGGAACTCTTTTGTAACCTCTTTCGCCCTGTTAGTTTTACTTCACGGTCACAGTAAGTTATCAGGGAAGTCAGTTTGCAGTGCGGTCCAATGGGAGACTTTGGAAAGCTGGTGGCAGCAGACTTACCAGGTAAATTGTAATTGTTTACGTAGTTCTGAGCATGCGTGCATTACCGAGAACAATGAATTTTACCTGGTAAGTCTGCTGCCACCAAGCGTCCCGAAAGTCCCTCATTGGATTTCACTTTGTCATTCTACAGAAAAGTTCCAGTACTTTAACCCCAACCCAAAGTCCAAGGGTAACATGAGTACAGATGTCAATTTTAGATTACCTGAGCAGAGTAAGCTGGTGGAGCTCCTTGGGGCGGGCCTTGTGGTCCACCTTGTGGATAACCTTGTGGAGGTCCTTGTGGATAACCTTGTGGAGGTCCCTGTGGATAGCCCTGTGGATAAGCTTGTGGTTGGTAGGCAGGCTGGGCTGCAGGCTGTACTGGGTAGGCTGGTGCCACCTGCTGGACAGGGTATGCTGACTTCTTCTCCTTCTTTTCATCTGTGGGGGGGTGGATAAGACATTTGTAAGACAGTAAAACACCACGACACGAGTGCTCCCGAATTTACACGAGAAAGTCAGCCGACAACCATAACCCTACACACTGGTGTGGTTCACCAGCTATGTCAAAGTATGCCAGTCTTACGAGGTCAATATCGCTACATGATTGGTGGTGACGATAGCGGAACGAACCTCATCATGCTCATAGTTCTAGGGTGGAGTAGGTTTGTGTGTGACTGGGAGTGTGATAGCAAAATCCAACAAAATGTTTGTTTTTAGAAACAATTATTGCTTGAGAATCAATAATTTGTTGGTTTTGTTTTATCATGTGTTATAATATAATACTAATAAAATAAGTTCTTTCTTGTATTTTCTTTGTTCATAATTCCATAGTGACTGAGCCGAGGCTATCCAGGGGCCGATTTCACAAAGAGCTAAAATTGATCGCAACTGCAAATCAGTCGTAGTTGCTTAGTAAAGTGTGATGTCACAATGCAAATCACTATGGTGGTACTGAAAATTTGTCTTACGATGGATTTTATTGCTTTGTAAAATCGAGCCCTGTACTGTACAGTTTACAAAAAGCCTGTGGTGTAGTGTAGTTCAGTGTAGTGTAGTGTAGTGTATAGTTCTATGTTTATAACACCCCTTACCAATATTCTGCCTTTTCATTGGTTTAGAGCGCGTAACATAATGTCTTAGTTTTACTTGACGACGGCCGTGTGATAGTGCATCCGTTTGCCGTGTGATAAAGCATCGGTTTGCCATGCGCTAGTCTGAAGAGTATCACACAGCGTGCAGTACCCAGACATCCGCTGCGTGTACGAGGATGATAGATTAATAGTCTGTAACCATTTCGGATTACAATACATGACACTACATGCAGCACAGTAAAAGTTTTCGCAATCTGTATTCGCGTCGTCTGTGGATTGTAGCATTCAGGTATGTAACTTATAGTACAGTATTTAGAAATGTTTGGTGTGTTATATTTATAAAACAAATATTGGAAAAGTTTCCGTATGGCGCCACCACTTTTTCATTCAATATGAAATAATATAGTATCTAATTTACCTCAATGAGATATCCCTTTTTCTTTTGTAAAAATGAGTGAAAAAGTGGTGGCACCATACGGAAAATTATCCCAAATATTGACTGCTTTTAGTAAAAGTTTTACTCAAGTTTTACTCCAAGCAATGGTTAAAACTATGACTACCTCGGTGATCCCAGGAGCGTTCTCGGGAGTCACCGTTTTAACCATACCATAGCACTCGAAGTAGTCAATATTTGTATATTAATAGAGTCTACTCCTAGTACTATAGTAGTAGTACTAGTAGTCTAGTAGAACGTAGTCAAGTAGAGTGCTGTTCGTTCCGCTATCGTCAGATCGTCGCCAGGTAAGTTGACCTCCATGGTTGAGGCAAGCTGAGCAGGCAAACAAAAGAGGTTGGTTTTTTTTACAATTATTTTTACAATGTTCATCATCAAATTCTCTGAACTTACCCTTTTTTCCTTTGCTGAAAGGCATGACGACGATCAGCTCAAATCAATCTCAAGATGCAATACTAATAATACAGTTCAGATAGCTTTTAAGTTTTAGTTGAAAGTTGTTGTTGTTACTGTTGTGTTAGCAATGATCGGCAATGAGTTGCAAAATGTAGCTTGATGATTATATCAAAGTGTAATAAATCAACGTTCGTATATATTATGTACGTAGTTTATATACCTTCCGACACATCATGTACACACACTCGCTGGTGTCCTGGTATTTCCTCTAGGCACAAAGGTGAAAAATGGTCGAGAACCAGCGTTGAGTGAGTTCTAAAAATAGATTTACAAAATGGTCACGAGTGTAATGACGTCAGAAGTGTTTACATAAAAGTTTTGGGGATGAAAGGAATGCGTGACACATGCACAGTGATGGTGGTAGAAAATTACCATAGTTCAAACATTCGGAGAAAGAAAAATTAAGGCTGAGCAAAACTAAACTCAGCGGACAATGGTCTACGAAGAATAGTGATTACTGATTCTCCTGACGATGACTCTTATAGGCCTTGAGCGGGGAAATAAGGGGTCTCCCTCCCCCCCCCCCCTTGATAGAGCAAGCTGTCGAAACGTTGAGACAAGACGGAACCGACTCACTCGCTCCGCGGCAGTACAGTTTTATAAAGTCGCTATTTATAAGCTAAAGAAGTACGTAGTCCCAGCTGATTTTCTAAAAACTCCGCTCAGGTTGTAGTTAATAAGCAGAAGAAAGCCTCCCGAAAACCCCGAAAATGTATGGGCCTACGTATTCCACATTAATAGTAGTAAAGGAAAACCGAATTTAAAATGTATTTTTTGCAACATAAGATGAACATCTCTAGCATAAAATATTATGTTTGGCGCAATCTACCGGAATTAATTTTAATTTGTCCTCTTGCTACTGGTCAGTCTATTGCATTTAGTCATCTTCATAACACTTTTCATTTGAGGGTACTGTTAAAGTATAGCTGAAGAATGACCCAAAGACAATAATTACTCTCAAAAGAACAAACTCTACTTTGTGATACCGCAAAACCAATCCCTGCAGTCAACAAAAGGAACACCGAGTGTGGAGGTTCAAACATGAGCAAATTCTTAAGGACCTATATAAAACAAATATAATAGGTGAGCAACCGTTAAACCAAGACCTCATGAAAGGATGTCATATTTTTGTTTGTTTACAAAATAAAGGAGTTATTATAAACTGATCGATGAACCGATCTCATTGCTTCCTTACTAAACCAGCCTAGGAAACTTATTCGAACACCGCCCTCTTTTGAATCATTCTCTCTCCAATTTCTGTACATCCAAATTGGCATGACTGCCGCATGGTCGTATACGCTTTTCGGCGATGGATACTAATTATTATTGTGTATTTTACTTAAAGCCATAAAATGGCCACTTTCGGTGAACAGTATTGTCCAAGGCCCATACTTCGTGTATCACAACTTATATAAAAAAAAAATTAACAACCTGTGAAAATTTAGGCTCAATTGGTCATCGGAGTAGGGAGAAATAACAAGAAAACCCACCCTTGTTTCCACACGTTTCGCCGTGTCATATGCATGACATGTATGTGTTTAAAATAAGTCCATAATTCTCGATATCGAGATATGATATTGTTTTGATGTTTTCTCAAAAAGTAAAGCATTTCATGGAATAAATAATTTTAAGAGAAGTCTTTCACCATAACCTTCTGTAGACCCTGTAAGTTATTTTGTAAATCTGTGAACTTTATTGTTTTTCTGTTCAATTTTTTTTTTTTTTCTGTTCAGGATAGCATCTAGTCTAAACAGCAGGAGGAGACAGTTTTATTTTTGGCTGAAAAAAGGGCACAATTCCTCAGCTTTGTACTTCTGTTGTGTGCTGGGAGGGGGCGGGCGGGTCGGTCGTCGTCGTGACCCACCGTGTGCAAAACCACGAGGCGCAAGAGCAGCTGGGGGATGCGGGTGCGGGTGGGGGGGGGGGCAGCTTTATACTTTTTAGGAATAACTACATGAGGATCATTCGGCTGTTTTTTCCCTTAAAGCCATGTGACACTTTCGGTAAACAATATTGTCCAAAGGCCCACACTTCGTATCACAACGTATATACAATATAACAAACCTGTGAAAATTTAGCCTCAATCGGTCATCGGAGTCGGAAGAAAATAACGGGAAAACTCACCCTTTTCCGCACGTTTCGACGCGTCATGACATTGTGATTAAAATAAATCCGTAATTCTCGATATCGAGAATTGATAACTGTTTTAATGTTCTCTCAAAAAGTAAAGCATTTCATGGAATAATAATAACATTTCAAGAGAAGTCTATTACCGCAAGTTATTTGTAAATCTGTGAACTTTTAATTTTGTTTCTGTTCTGAAAGTGTCCAATGGCTTTAACGACCCCTAAATATCAATCTCATCAATAATTTCTGGGTTGGGAGGTTGACAAAAAGTGTTGGATAGCAGCAAATGTTGGTCCAGTGGTGGGTGGACTTCAGACCTTGATTTCGAGAGTCCCCGGTTCGACTTCCACGAAGGGGTTGAGGATGATTTTTTTTCCCTACAAAAAAACCCAAAACATTACGCAGTATTTTGGACTGCGCTCCAAGATTTTTCTTTTTCAATCCAGCTGCTGCCCTTGATGAGAAGTACAATCAATAATAATTCGCTGTTTTTTCTCAGTCGGGCCAGTTGGTACATCCAGTGGTTGGATTTTTTGATGTTGAAACTTGTGTTTTATTTTCTAGAAGAAAACAAAACCGATGTTGCATTAAATTGTTTCCTTGACGGCGTTATAAATTTATTTCGACGTCACCACCGATAAACTTATCAAGATTTGTTTTCCAAATAAAACCAAGCTTTCCTGATTTTCATGGATGACCAAAATAAAATATTCGCTGAGTTTCAGCAGTCGACAGTTTTTCAAGTGGTTGGATTTCAGATTCGAGGGTCCCCGGTTCGAATCAAGGTTTGACTCATTATTTTTCTGGGGAAAAAATGATCACGCAATAATTTCCTACGGCGTTAGTGTAGTGTATTCCAACGTCATCAAACCGAAACAGCAAACTTAGCCTCGACGAGATAACAGCACCGAAAAGCACGTCGAATCCATCCACACGTGAGGCAACAGGTGAGGGCAGCATTCATCACTCCACACTAATTCCCCAAGATTAGCCTGGGCCCTTGTCTTATCCGCAAGGATACGAGCCTCAAGGTGTGACGTCAGATGTTCAAGCTGCCCTCAAAGTGCAGGTGCGTGATCTATGGCGATTCGAGAGGGGGGGGGGTCCTATTTTTTCATCTGTGTATTTATTGCTCTGGCAGCATTTAAATTGACCGCATACCATAGAGACACATGTGGTTGGTAATAAATAAAAGCAATACATTGATTACAAATAATTATTCTGACGTCATAAAATTGCCAATCTTATCGATCCCATTCATTACCACAATACGTGTAGATTTGAATCGGACTATACCACTTATCAAAGGGGACTCCATTAGTAAGCCTATAATGTCAAAGTTTGGGATTCAATTTTGACACTAACTCACAGTTAATTAAATAATCAATTGGTATTCATTTTGGTTTCTAGATACCCGTTTGAAAGACATCGGTACTGTTTACACTGATTGATCAAGTATCTAGAATTGTGTGCTTGGGACATTTTTTTTTTTTTTTTTTTTAAACCATTGAGGATTGAGGGACCATCTCAACTTTTACTCTGTGTCCCGCATCATCAGCACGCCATCATCGGGCAGCGATCGACGGCAGGTGGTGCGCGCGCAGGCTAGGAGGCAATAAACACTCAGCCAGCAGTAAACTCAACATGGACGTGCTGGCAGTGCCAGAAATCGGTTGCACAATTCCGTGATTTTCAGCGATAGTCGACATCATTTCTCTAGCGAAGTGACAGGATACCACTTTTGGAGATACGAGGATCCACGCACCGGACAACCCGTGTCTTGGCACGGTTATTAAGGTTTGTAGATTTTTGGTCGAAACGGGGATGTCCCATTCCTCTTACAAAATTAAATACTACGTACGTACACTGGACGTGTCGTTTTATTGAAATGCTAGGCCGAACTTGCACCCTTCTTGCACTGCTGCGCACTGTCCCACCGTCCCCCATCATGCCGTGGCTCTGGCCGGCTGCCAGTGAGACGACGGTATAAGTTTATGGCAAGGTAAAATGCGGTCATCGTTAAGAAAAGGACAAAAAAAATCATAAAGCTTACACGTAACCTGTTGTTATTTGTAACGTTTAATTCAGGCATGAGCACGTCAATATTAATGTTGTGAGATTTTTACTAGACACGATGCGATGATCATCGGTCCTTTTCCAACAAATTGCTAATTTTAAAAAGGCCACATGCATGATGATAGGGAGTCCGGCAAAATTTGCCTTTTTTTCACAAAACCTCAACAAGTTTTATACCATTGGAAAGAGGATGGCAATTAAGCAAACCACTGGTGTTTATTTTATTTCAATAGCTTGTATTGTATGAAGCTATGCTCATTTAAACATGGCAGCGGGACGTTTTGAGTCTGTCAATTTCTTACTGATTAAAAGAGTGTGGAAACTGCTCCTGATTTATTCATAAGAGCATATCAGACATAATAAATTTGACAAAATTGATCTCGGTATTCACACCAATGGGAAAATAGGTGATAATTGTGTCTTGTTTACATATTTTAAAGCCTAATTGTATATTTTTTTCATTTTGGAAAGTTAAAATAAACATTGCCAAATATCTCAAAATAATTCTGCACGAAAAACTTTTTTTCTTCTTCCTTTTTTCCCCATTTTCCCCCCTATCTTATCAAACAAATATAAATAAAAGTTAAGTTTAAAGCCATTGGACCCTTTCGGTAAACAGTATTGTCCAAGGCCCACACTTCGTGTATCACAACTTCTATATCAAATAACAAACCTGTGAAAATTTAGGCTCAATCGGTCATCGGAGTCGGGAGAAAATAACAGGAAAACCCACCCTTGTTTCCGCGCGTTTCGCCGTGTCATGACATGTGTTTCAAATAAATCCGTAATTCTCGTTAACGAGAATTTATATTGTTTTGCTGTTTTTTCAAAAAGTAAAGCATTTCATGGATATAATATTTCAAGCTAAGTCTTTCACCATTGCCTCCTGTAAACCCTGTAAGTTATTTGTAAGTCTGTGAACTTTTTTTTTTTTTGTGAACCGAAAGGGTCCAATGGCTTTAAAACATGTATGTAACCTCGAACAACGGAAGAAGCTAAAAAAGGCCATCATAACGTAATTTATTTTAACCTTCTCTAAACTAAACCCAATAAATCCCCGGGCGGACGTCGCCGCCAGGTGTTTCTTATTCGGTCTGTTTTTTGTGTATCAGCGAATTGCGCAATCTTTCACAGACTGGTGTCCACACTCACGCAGCAGCAACGCTTGCTGATAACGCCATTTTTAAGTCAGGGGACACGACCATTGAATTTGAATTGGCCTTTTGCACAGACACGGTGTGTCGGATAGTCTTGGTGGGATCTGGAAATTAGAGACACAGAGCGCCCGCTACGTTCATTCATTTCAAGCGTTGTACAGTTTTTGCCGAGCGTGCATGGATCAGAACGTTGGCTGTGTGTGACCGCGCAACACAATGGCCTTAGAACCAAGACTATGTGTCTGAATGCGCAGTGTCGCGCTGTGTTTAACCAATACCCCGATTTTGATGGTTTTTCTTGAAGAACCTTCTCTATAAATTTGCTTTGTGCTTGTTTGCGATAGTTAATAATACAAAAAAAGTGCATAGACACCCAGTCCAGAGTCTAATCTTTCAAATAGATTTCTGTCAAAGAACTGTAATGACCTATAAACATGTCATTTGGAAGCATTTTCAGGAGAAAAATCGACTTAATATGTCTGTATTTCATGTGTTTGAAAAACTGGGCAAAAATTACATTTTTATTTACGTGAATTATTTCAAAATGGTACTATTGGAAAGCTGACAAAATTCTACATCATGCACTTTGGTTTCACACATTATATTGAAAGAAGGAGCACCCTCCAGTATTCTTAAAAATAATCCTTCTCGTGGTCGTGGCAGTCGACAAAATGGACGTTCAGAAATTTAGACGCGTCAATATCTGAAAACGCAAAAGTAAACTTAATTTTTCACAATTTTACTGCAGCTTTTTCAAAGATGTTTTGTTTTCTATGGATTTATTAATCTTTACTCTTCTGGAAAACTGCATCCTTGATTGATTTGGACAAGGTTAACGTTATCAATTGGTGAGTTATTCACAGCTACTTTTCACACACAAACAGATACGTTTTACAAAACTGCCATTCTGACAGACTCGCTAATGATGACTGAGTCTTCTACCTCCATGGTCTGAGTAAAGGACTAAGCATAGAGTAAGGACAGAGATGGTCTGAGCATGGTCTGAGTGTGAAAATCACCATCGAAAAATTTCAAAATTTGGGGCAAAAGAGCGTTAATAAGAGTAGACAGAATTTTATAATAATGTTATGTGGCCTTTTGGGAAAAGTTTCCGTAAGGGGCCACCACTTTTTCTTTCGATATGAAATAATTAATGGTATCTAACTTACCTCAATGAGAAATAGTGCTGGGCGAATAGTGAAATTTTGATATTCGAATACCGCTGGCCAACTATCCGAAATTAACCGGATATTCGAATAGTTTATTTTTTCGCCGCTAGAGGGCGCTATTAAAAAAAGAATAATAAAAATAAAATAATTTTTTTGCCGCTAGAGGGCGCTGTTCGTTTGTGAATGAGATCGTATGGGTGGATTTTCTTTTGATCGTGATTGACTCTACGTGAAGGAAAACTTTCGTAATCTTTGAACAAATTACGTCAGAAATGTCATTGTTTAATTTTCACGGAGGTGAGCATAGTTAAATACTTAATTTATGCTGTTTTATGCTGTCTTAATAGAAGTTTCATAAGGATTCAGACAAAACATTCATATCAGTTGTCGCCCGACGTCCGCGGATATTCAGATATTAAAAGAATATCCGGTTACTTGGTTGTAATTACAGAACTATCCGGTTTATAAATAGGTATTCGCGCCCTATGCGGATATCCGGTTAAGAAAAAAAAGGCATTCGTGGTTACGGATAAGAAAACCTATTCGCCATTAACCGGATATTCGAATAATTCGCCCAGGCCTAATGAGAAATCCCTTTTTGTAAAAATGAGTGAAAACATTGGTGGTGCCATGCGGAAAGTTATCTATTATTTGTTGTATAAACTACAGTTTCTGTCTGACTCATTACATAAAAATAGTGGCCAAAAAGATACCCGGTTGCTGAAAACAAGTTAAATTCTTGATGTCAAATTTATTTTGGAGTTGACGCTCCTGTTTCATTGGTAATACCAATAGGTCTCCACCAAAATTGGGTTCCCTACATTTTATATTTATTAGTAAAATCAAGGGCCTTAAATTTGAAGCCCTATTCAATCAATTCCTAAAATTAAAATAAAGTGTTTCCAGATCTTTAATTAAAAGATCACCAGATCTGTAAACATTTTATTTTAATTTATTAAAATAAAAGGAAAAAAATTGTTGCAAATAAGCTTATTTGAACCCATTTTTTTTAGTATTCAAGCATTGCTGTTCTGTTACTACAGCAAATAAATAAAGTAGTCAATGAATAATAAAGGAGAATTACTTCTGAATATTGGGAATAAAACTAACTATATTTAGAAAACAGTTGCCACGGTCTTAGACGTGATTGAAGAACTCCAAAGACCTTTTCACACTTCACTGTATTCCCCGGGGTGTCACACTATTGATCGTCTTGCCCCGGTTCCCTGATCTGCCCCTTCTCCGGAGTAGCGGTAATCAGTAAAACCCTATATGGGATGCAACGGGAATCCGTAGAATACTGACACAGTGTGAGAGTGTGGGGTAACAACCACATTGATGTTATCGATTTATGTACAGTGTAAAAAGAAAAAATAGTGTGATAGAAATTTCTTTTTTTAATCATTTAAAAATATAGTTTCCATCGCAACTAAGGGCCGAATAGAGAAAACAAAATAACCAATTACAGAAGGAATGATTAAAAACATTTAGTTACAAAAATTAAAACAAAACACATAATTGAATTTTTTTTTCTTTCAGACTGCACCCCAGGCCCTTTAAAGGGACCTTACCCCTTCCCCGGGACGATATCTTGGACCATCATGGGGGACTGCAGCAGGTTTTACGATCAAGAGGTCCCATTTATGGACCCTCAGGTAAGACATCAGCAACAAGGCACTGGACACTGTTGGTAATTACTCAAAATAATAGTTAGCCAAAAAACTTTCTTGGTAACAAGCAACAGAGAGCTGTTGATTAGTATTTCTCTCATTATTCGCTTGCAACTTTGATGACCAATTACGTCCAAATTTTCACAGAGTTGTTATGCTATGTTTGGATACTCCAAGTAAGAATACTGGTCTTTTGACAATTACTGAAAGTGTCCAGTGCTAGTGGTTTTTAATGTGTCTTACTACTTATTTCATTTCTTTAAAAAAATATTCTGGTTGTGAAGCCAAGGAATCTCAAAAAAGCGAACTTAATAACTAGCCAAGAACCCAATGGAGGGAGAGAAGACAACGAAGGGAAGTTTCAGTGTTAGATGTGGGAGGAAAACCCCAGATTCAAGGAAAAACCCACACAGTCAGGTAGGGACTGAAAACCCAATCCACATTACACATCCTGAGATTGCAACTTGCATGCCTAAAGACTCTGATGGGCTTTCATTTTCTTCAGCCCTAAGGCATAGCCTGTCGAGCCTGTTGAACATCTCAAGAAGTAAAATGTCCTTCTCTTTTTTTTCTATGATTGACCAAATATGTTTTCTAGGCTGACATTTAGAAGTGAAACCTTGGATGGCAATTTAAATTAATACATTTGATAATTCTTAATAAAGTTTTCTTCTTTTTTACTCCCACGTATGACTTTCTGTCTGTATTGCAACATACTGAATGTAGTGTGCTGGAAACTTCATTTGCTTGTTCTAAGTTTACTACTTTATATTTAAGTGCTAAAGGGTTTGTGTCTGAACATGATGGTGCAGCTTTACAAACATTATCTTCATATACTAGGGGGGGGGGGTATTTTTTAGTGAAAGCTTCACGACAATTTGTAGGCCATTTTACATAATAGAACATGCAAGAGTTTACAGGCTGTCCAGGGTCTAAATGTTGGGAAGGGTAAAATTGGGCAAGGCCATTTTATTTTGCAAAGAACCCATTGGAAAGTCATTAAACCTGCAGTAATCTTTTAAAGGGGGGGGGGGAAGGCCAAGATCAGGGCAACAGAGGCAAGGGGGGGGGGTAGGCCACCCCATGGCTGTATTCCTTGGGGATGAGAGATAAACCCAAAAAGTTAATATTCTGATTTATAACCTCCAATCTTTCAGACTGTCCCTGACGTTGACGAGGGTGGATTCTGTGATGACTATGGAGTTGGCTTCTGCAGTGAACACTGTGACAAACTCGACAATGGCTGCTGTCTGGACAAGGACTGCCTCGAGAAAGATTCTGAAGGTAAGAATAAGAAGAAGAAGAAAAATGAATTTTTGATTGCCAAATATTTTTCACAGATTTTGAGTCGCCGGTTAAATGCGCTGCCCGTCATGAAACGAGTCAATTAGGTATTAAATATTTTTGATGTAGCGCAGACCTATGTGCTTCGTTTTTGAAAGGGATGGTACCACAGGCATTTTCCCCTTGATATCTTCTGCAGCATTTCAAGGTCACCAAGGCAGTCGCCTTCATTGCGTTCTTGAAGTATCCGGTCTGTTTTTAAGCGGTTTGAAGCGATGCAACCTGGGAGTATTGTCAGTGTGTGTTTCAGAACTGTAAACCAAGGTGCACACTAAGCCTGGTTCACACTACTCAATGGTTGGCCTTTTCACACTAGGGTCGCTCTACCCCTGCTGATCCCCCGGTCTGCCCTGGCAAATGGGCATTCCCCGCGGAATAGCCACCCCAGCTCAGGATAAGGGGTACGTAAGCGGTAAAACCATGGTGTATTTCTTGAAAGATGCAACTGGAACCCCGTGCGCTGGGAAACCGTGGGGTATAAAAGTCCAGGGGCCTTTCCAGGGCTGTATTCCATGGGGATAAGAAATACAGTGTGAAAAGGGCTGCCTGCACAAAACCAGTCAACAGAAGCAAATATTTGCTCACTTTCTGTATCCACTGTTCAATGTAGGCTTCTGCTAATTACGATGTAAGTACCTATCACTGTGCAAGAAATGATGGGGCTATGTTTTAAAATCGCTACAAAGCGATATCCTTGTCAAAGTTACCGAAATTAAAACATGACACAATTCGGAAATAACTTCTTTGTTGACATAGGAGGGGGGGGGGGGAGAATATTTAGGATGTATGGTTTACAATAAGTAGCAGGCAGTTTGTTTATGTGTATGAGGAACTGGGGGAAGTTTGTGGTAAGACCGTCAATAGGTTCAAGGTGAAAGTTAGGCCAAGTGAAAAAAACACCAGTACCAGTTGATCGTCCAGGTTTTTCAAAAAAGAGGAAGGCATTTTTTTTTTTTTTTTTCTTTTTTTCAAACGTTGCCACCAGTTTATTATTCAGAGTCTTCACTTACTTTAAGTACTTAACAAGTTCTTAAAAAATTAGTAAGTTCAATGAGAAATACACAGAAAGTTTGTCTTTTTGAAAAATAAATGTCAGAAAAAGAAAAGACAAAAAATGTGGACTCCAACAAGGATGAGGGAGGGGACGATCAACTGTTTTTTATTTTTGGCCTTTAGGAGTTTTGGCCAGCTTGTGTCGACAGGAAGTAACTTTCATTGTGCCCGGTATTTCCGGAAACCATCTAGTAGTACTGGCTTCTGTCGGAAGGAAAGGTGAAATCCGAAATCAATTGTCTTGTCAGCAAAATTTGGTCTCAGTAGGATGCTTCAACCCTTTAGAACCCGTCTTGTATTAGGCTATACATGTAGACCAATCCATTAGGCTCTGCCCCATTGCGTATTGACCAATCACAACGCAATGAAGGTCCGACAAATCAAGTCTGACATGCGTGCGCGTATGCTTGGCGCGCGCAGAGCCATCTATTTGTTATTGTTTACTTTGTAACATTGTTATTTTATTACCCTTTGCAATTTTTTCCTGATGTGCTGATTTGTTTATGTGCTGTTGTAGATTTTTGTAATGTGCTTTTGAACATTTTATGGTGAAATGCGCAAAATAAATGTGTTTTCATTATTATTAGCATGATATGCAGTATTTCGTGTTCTTTTAATCTCTATTGATGCTTCCTCATCTACACGTGTCAGAATTTAATGGGCAAAACAAAATAAGTATTTTAAAGTCTTTCAGCAACAAGGAGGTGATGTAATTTTAAGTATAATACAGGGAGATCGCCATGGCTACACGTAGGTAGCCAAGTTGGTAAAACGGTCGTTAGTTCAAATCTAGTCAATTTCGCTTTGTTCAACCTCAAATCATTAAAATAACAATTACCCAGTCAGTTTCCCTTGTGGTAAAAAACTTGATACTGTATGAGAATTTTAATCGCAGTACAGTATGGCTCTTTTCTCAAAATAAAACAAACGGCTTAAATGAGATTCATCTCTCAATTCTTGTCTTAAGTTCTTTTTAAAGCGTTTTACCATGAGGTGTTCTGTGCACTTCCGTTTTTTTAGGAAAGGAAAGGCACGTCATTGCACAATGACGTAATTAAGTAGATAAGCTTATCGTACCATCAAGAGCTTTATTATATCGATAGTCGTTTACTCGTCTTTTCTGTCTGCTAGGTATTGTTTGACTTACTTACTGTTCAATTTGCCCGTATCCAGACAATCTGAAGGATTATTGATCGTTTAAATGATAAGAAACTTGAGAAGTTTAGTCTTTTAAAAAGAAAGTTGACATTTCTGATTGAAAAGATAGTGTGGAATCCTTCACCTGAAGCATAGATTACAATATAAACGCACAGATCAAGTGACCTTTGTAGGTTTTTTTTTGGTGGGGGAAATCGTAGATAAAAGTGTATTTTTATCCACAAGCCTGACATTTTACACTAGTAAGAAGAAGGATAACATACGTAAATAATTGTGTCTCTGAAAATTTACAGAAACCTACAAATTCATTTCATGCCTTGAAAAAGAAGGTTTTAAAAAAACAGCATTAGAAATTGGTTTTTGATTTTTGTCATGCCTTCACCGTTCAAATTCGGAGGAAAAAGTTTGAAAGTGGTTTTGAGTGAAAAGCCTGAAATTTTACAAAAAGTAATATGAGGATGGATAATTCACTGGAATTGAACAATCTATAATTAGATTCAAATTGTTCAAAGTATTGACTCTTGACTTTAAAAATCCCCACTGGTTGTGGCTTGTGGGTTACCAGATCACTTATAAAACCACAAACCACATATGATTGTACCTGTAGGTAGCCCAAAATGTAGAAATTGTGTTTGCCGTAGAGGCAATGTAAACACAGACAATATTCACACATTGCACACATAGGCCTACAATTATCTGTGGTTGAATTTGAGTGAACTACATGTAACTTTTGTAAGCAAGTTGAACCTTTGCCTCTGCTGGTTCACCCATGTTCAAGCAAGTCATAAGGCTGTCCAAAAATCAGTGGCCGATCAAATGGGATTTGCATTCACAAAAACTATTGAGACCTAAGTTTTGAAGAAAAAGAAGGTATGTCCAGCTTTATGAAAGGCTTTTTTTCTGTGTTTTTGCACATTTTCGTCGTTACTTGCAAATAAATGAGGTGACAAAAACAGCGGCCAATTGATGGGATCCACATTTTCCCATGGAGTTATTTGTCACAGCAACATGGCTCCATCTTACACTTCAGTGTAGATGGCCACGTTCTCTTAGATACAGATCTGTATTGTTGGTCTTTTTAGAACAGTTTCCCTAAACACAGTGAGGCATTGAAGGATGTCTTGTTTATTATTGCAAGACATTATGTTGAGATTCCTTTCCCCCATTTTTTTGTTCTTTCTTCTTTTTTCACTTTGCACCGGAAGTCATAAAACATATTGAAAGAATAATATCAACATCGATCAAACCTTCTGTCCAAAGAAGACTAAATTTTTCTGGCACATCAAATTTCTTACTCCCTATGAAAATTAAAGTTCCAGACTGGGGTTTAGGGCAGTATTAGTCCGAAACCACAAAAGTTTGAAAGGGAAAGTGTGTAACTTTTTGTTGGTGTCATTTTGTTCCCTAAGAGTAGACTCACTATAGAGGCCTAAACAACCAAACTGTGAAAATTTTGTTGAATTTTGTTTTAGTTAGGGATTGCAAGACTAGTTTGATTGTTGTTTCAGACACTAGTTAGGCCCTATGGCATCTTTTTCACTAGTCCATATTTCCTAGTAAAAAATAGTGATGTTTTTCAATTACTGATCTAATGTAGCCAGCTTGGAGAGAAATGTGACTGGCTATGGGGGAACGCTGTAAAAGGGATTTAAAAAAAATGGTTTATAGTTTATCTGGGTGCTTTGTGTGCGGTTTTTATAAAAGGCATAATGTACAGGTGTTTTCCAATTGCAGAAATCAAAATGAGGAATTGAAATTGGGATTTTAAAACGCTACGATTAACAAGAGGGCAGGTATTTTTACAAGTTGACAATAATTCAGGTGGAAATACTTTACTGAATGATTATAATACAAACTTGAAATCGTTGAAATTTCAGAAAAAAAATAAAACAAGCTCCCCTCCCCCTCATAAAAAAACAATCTCCAGCACTTTTGAAAGGAAGACCTTTTTTCATTTTTCCCCAGCTATTTTTTAATAATGGAGGCCCCATACATGTACCGAGGGAAAACTATATTATGTTTTGAATTTTTTAAACTGTCCACTATAAAAAGCTACTGTTTCCCCAGTGTTTTGAACATTTTCGTCATACTTTGGGGGCAAAGTTGGTCCAGTTGTTTACCTACATGCAAATAAAATGAGGTGATTTTAGCCTTGACGATATCGAAAGTTGATTTTTTTTCCGGCAGCGGATGTTTTTCCTTACTGTGCTTGGGACCCCCCTTCATTTTGACACAATGTGTTTGTTTAAAATGCAGGAGTCTTCCTGCAGGTGCAGTTTGGTCAGTATTAGGGGAATCACAAACTAAGCACTTTTTGGTTTGTTTGATCTTAGTTCCAACTGTTGTAAAGTTGATTGTCTAATTATTTGGTTGGGCCTATAAATTACTTTTCACTCTCAGTACTTTCCTGAGTTCTGAGGGAACAAAAACAACAACCAGCATATCAAGCCCTGCGACATTCACAAGAGAGTTGAGCACAAATCAACCCACTGCGAACTATTTGTTGAGAATTTGTGACGTCAACGTTCGTATTGCATTCGCAGGAAACTTATGAACCGGGCTTTACTCGGTAAAGGGTTTTACTCTACCGATATACTGATGTACTTAAACACACATCGGCCTAGGTAAGGTAAAACCAAATAATGTTCTTTATCCCCGATGCAAATTTAACATCTAAATTGAAAATAATATATAGTAAACTTTGATTGGGCTCTTTTGTAATCGAGGCTTGATTTTGAAATAGATTTTCCATTTTTGTTGCAAATAGATTCCTGGAAACGAAGATTGTTAGAACGTATTCAGGTTATCTGAACTATAGGCTACAGTGCAGCATAACATCTGCCCATGTTAGCGTGAGGATGTTCACCCTGCTACTGTCAATGCCCACCTCGTTCACAGTGAACTTCACTTCTTGTCAATATCATCAACTCGCTGTGAAGATTGTCCATAATTTCATAAAGGAATTGCTGCATGTTGGGTGTCATTTATCAGTCTTTTTTGTAGACATCTGTGTGTGAATTCACAATTTGGACAAGGAATCATCGGGCAATGTTAGTTAGCGTAGCATTCTTGTCAGGTTACAGGACACAGTGCTTCAATTATCAATTTAAAGCCATTATATGCACTTTTGGAACACAAAACAAAATAAAAGTTCACAGATTTACAAATAACTTACAGGGTTTACAGAAGGTACTGGTGAAAGACTTCTCTTGAAATATTATTCCATTTTCGAGAAAACATTAAAACAATTATCAATTCTCGTTGTCGGGAATTACGGATTTATATTATTTTCTCACGGTTTTGTTATTTTTATATCAGTTGTGATACACGAAGTGTGGGCCTTTGGACAATACTGTTTACCGAAAGTGTCCAATGGCTTTAAAGGAATTTTTTACCATCTCAATCAGTACATTACCCCATTGGTGGAAACACTATTATAGTCAACTATTATCATTTTATATCAGGAAAGCACCATCTCTAAAAGTAAATCACACAGACCCCCCTCAAAAAACTAGTAAATGTCCCATTTATTTCTTGAAATTGGGAACAGGTCTGGAGAATGCATCGCATAGTTTTTCCTTTTATGGTGTTGATAACCTAATTTGTAAATTGAATCAGGTTTTTGAACAAGACAAGCAATAAAAAAGTGTCACATATTTTTCATCTTGTCCCTTAAATTGCTGCACTTTTTGTAACACTAACAGCATGGCTCTTAGTTTGCAGATAACACCATGCAAATAATGCACGTGAAGATCAAGTTTTTGGCATGAATCCTTACTTGCATTGTATGAAGATGTATACATGTTGTATACTTTACCAGTTACCTGTAAAAACATACAGGAAGGTTTTTACCACCATTTAATATCTTTATACCGTGAAAGTTTATTGTAAATCTGTGGACATTTGTGATATTGTAAAAGTGGAGAAATATGAAACCATAGAGTAACCAAGATTGCACCCACCCCTTTAAATAAAGGTCTGGGGTAGCCAGCCGCCAGATTGGGGCTCTAGCATGACCCTGAGCCCATTTAGGAAGTGTTGACTTCCTGTTAGCTGTCAAAAACCCATTCATAAATCAGTAGGCGGGGCTTGTTATCAATGGCTGTTTGTTCCCTTGTTGATAATAGGAAACTAGCCTGGGTCTGTCTCTAACATGCCATGTTTCCATCCATGGTCTTTTTTCTATGGATGGTGCAAGCTAAGAGCTCCACCACCCCATCAGGTGATATTATGATTACATCATAACCAAGAACTGTTGTTTGTCCCTGATGAACAAATATGGTAGTTTGTGATTTACTTTTTTTTTTTTATAATGATCTGATCCTCAGTATGGTCTTTTGCTGCGTATGTTGACAAAAGCTTTTTTATGCCTTGTAATAATCTGTTCTGCATGAAAGATTGACTCTGCTTCAATTTTTTATTCAATATTTTCAGGTCCAGCGATTCATCAAGATTTGTCCCGATTTCAGGACTTTTTCTAAACTCTTTAAATTCACACTTTCATTCAGTTTAGCAGTTGGGAATTAAGTGGTAAACACAATCCAGAGGGGATATGAAAAAAAAATGCAAAGCCCGACTGTGCATGGACTTCTACCTAGTTTTCCTTTTTCTGTGCTGCAGAGGGATTGTAGCGAAAATCCTGTCAAACGAAACTCCGTGTTCGCTTTTTGCCTCATCTCTGGACCGAACGGACACTTTTTTTTGGTGAAAATATATATTTTTTGTTTTTTGGGGGGCCGGATTAAAATTTATTTGTTCCATCACAAACATGATTTAAGTTTACATTACAACAAAATGATCTTCTTGTACGTAAGTTTTCAAAATTGCTGAATCTTTAAAAAATAGCATAATGAGGACGCCACCGCCACCCCCAGGGCTTGAAATGAATAGTACATTTATTCTTCCATGATAGTACCCACTGGATCACTGGACCTGGGGCTGTAAGTCCATTGACTGAAGCTTCAGGCCAGACACATTACAAATCTGGCAGCCCAGTGCTATTTGGGTTTTCAAGTACATGTAAAGGGCTCGAAATTTACAAAGGCCCTGCAGGCCCGAGGCCAGCGATTTTAGCATCGGGCAATAAAACTCATGACTGATTTTGTACACTAATGTTGACATTTTTAGTCATACATGAAATCAATTCTGGTTAGTATTGAAGAATTCTTACCAATTAATACAAAATTATGTGATCAATCTTCTCTTGGCTCAATTTAATTAAAACAGTTCAAGAATCAAATGGTAAACTAAAAGGCAATTTCCCCCCCTAATTTATTCAACTCTGGTCTTAAAAAAAAAAAATCTGGTCAAGGTAAACATTTTTGAGGTACAAGCCCTGCTCGCCGCCTCGTGGATTTTCACCCTTTATTTGAGTTCAATAAACTTGTACATTGTACAAGCTTAGAAATACAAAAAAAAGAATAGATGTTGTACAGTCTACAACATAGGATACAAGTCTTGTTGGCTTTTATTAGAGACTTGGGATTCAGGTTTGATTCAAACCATAGAGTTAAATATGAAGAACTATACAGCGCACTAACCTAACTAGCCCCTGGGCATGCATGCAGGCAGCCATTTTCTAAGTTGACAAAACAACATCGCTCAGCGTGTGTTGTGCGGCCATTTTCTAAGTTGACAAAACAGCATCGCTCAGCGTGTGTTGTGCGGCCATTTTGTAAGTTGACAAAACAGCATCGTGTCAGCGTTCAATTAACACCAATTCCAACGTGTACTTCATATTCAACGCGCGTACAGAATGGCGCGGGTGTCTCCTTGCGGTCCCGTCACGTTTGTGCAAGCAGCATCAACAGTGCGCCGTCTAGTTCTTATATAACTCTATGATTCAAACCCACAACCTTTTGCCATGCTAGAGCAGATGTCTTGCCACTATATCGCTGAGCAACCTTTAGCCTGGTGGCTAGTAGGCAGTTTGAATCCTATAATTTAGCAGCGGGTACTGCAACTATTTAATAAATGGCAATTTTACACTATGTCAAGGGCTAATTAACCAAACTCTTAAACTAGTACTGGTTTTAACTCACATTTTTTTGGAGTATTTTTTGAGAATACTTGTTGCAACAAGTTTTATGCAATGATTTGTAGACGTTGTCATTATCGATAGGCTGCATGTACAATAAAACCAAAACCCTTACACTTGACAAAAAAGCTGTTAGTTATTTACAGTACATGTACCTGTATAAATAAACATTGCGACACTTCAACCAATGAATTGTCCAATAAAAATTTGCATGTGTCACTCTGTGCTATACATGCATCATTTGTTCTCACATTCCCTTACAACACAAGTAACTGGTAGGCGCTTTGTACGGCGTTTGTTTTTATTGCAGTGAGTAGCGTGATTTTCAGAATATATTATCGCATCATTGGGAAATCTCTCAAAAAGACGTACGTAGTACAAACTGTTACGTGCTAATCAAAAT
The DNA here is from genome assembly GCF_902459465.1 of Asterias rubens. Taxonomy (NCBI): domain Eukaryota; kingdom Metazoa; phylum Echinodermata; class Asteroidea; order Forcipulatida; family Asteriidae; genus Asterias; species Asterias rubens. Next base: position 17,634,004 of record NC_047064.1, on the reverse strand, counting down.
GCATAATACTTGCATTAATTTGATATCATTTGCATTCAATGTACACATAAGGGTTTGCAAAATTAATCGGACTTAAAATAATTTTGTTTATGAAATAGATTTCATACATGGAGCACAAAACAATTGAAAGATTTATTGTGAAGTTTTCAGGAGGAAACCTAACCATTCACCCACTGTGGTCATCTGGTGAAATTATTAACTTTTATCCGGTCACTTGTCCCCGCAAGTGCAGGGATTTCCTGCACCACATATCTCAGGTGAAGAAAGTTAGAAACAACTTAGGCAAAAACATTTCTTTAAGAACCCCCCCCCCACATATCTCAATGTCCGTTCATGTCAAATAAGTTTTACAACAATCAAGTGAATTTTTGACATTTCAACGAGTGCTTTCACTCTGTGTGTCTTGAGGGATCACATCCACTTACATACTATGTAGTGCTTGCCGTATACATGTTGAGATTGGATCATTTAGAGCGATTCTGCAGCAATCCACTCATCCACCGTGAACTATCGCATTCACCACATGATGTCATTTTTGGCTGGCCTAGTACTTTGCCAATGTATACAAAACCCATTTGAATGTTATTGAATTATCAATCAACAAGGGATGGGGGTATAATAGTTTTGTCAATTCAAGTAATTCACATTCAAGTGCAGGTCTGGAATGTCAGGGAGACCCGTTTTGAAAGGGCAAGGGCATCGGGGCATTTCTCCGTAAAGGAAACTGTAAATTTTTAATTGAGCGTTCAAGGCACAAAGGCAATGACCAGGGGGCATTGAGGTTATTGCCTTTGTTGCTTCCGATAAGTATTAGCCTGCCATTTTATACAAAAGTTAATCGTATTTATTACTTATGATGATTGATCAAGCGCTGTCTTGTCAATAAAAAGTGAAAAACAATTTGAAATTTTTAAACTTTGGCCGAAAATGGAAATATTTCAAAAGCTACCCATGTTTGTTTTACGTTTATGCAAATGCCCTCTTGTATAGCAAAAAGAAAATAACAATGTGGGAAAAAAACTTTTTGTTTAAACCATAGGCCTACATACTTCCCGAAGAATTGGCAAAATTCCAAAGCTACCCCTGTTTGTTATGTTCGTACAAATATGTATTTTAACAACAAGAAAATTGCTTGGGAATTTTTTTTTTTTTTGAAACTATTCAGTCAGAATTATAAAAAGTTTCAAAAGCTACCCTGTTTGTAAACTGTTTACGAAATAAGATTGGGTGTTGATTGTATTTCTTATTTAAAATGTATTTTTTCCCTTTCTGTGTCAAGTTTGAGGTCTTTCTAATTCCTGAATAGGTACATGTAGTAGGACTCCCCTAGATCTGAGCCTGAAGTCCCACAGCGATAGCAGAACAGGACACAGAACAGGACAAATTTAGATTTGACATTTTGACACAAAGTATTTTGCATCTTTAGCCGTTTTGTGCAGGGCTGTGAATGTGTGTGTGTGTGTTTTGTCTTGCCTTTCTCTGCAAAACTCAACAGAGATCCATTGCTTTTTTCTTTCTTTTTTCTTTTTTCTTTCTTTTTTCTTTTTTCTTTTTTCTTTTTTCTTTTTTCTTTTTTCTTTTTTCTCTGTCTTTTTATGTATTCAAGAGACGATTTTGAGTGCATGACTTTTGACATTTGGGACTTATACAACACACAAAAATGTATATTATATCAGTATTTTATGATTTTGTTTTCCTTCTGTGAGATGGTTTTCACTCAAGCAGGGATAACCCCGAGCTATGTATCTCAAGATGGTCTCAAGCCAGGATTGGCTATTTGGACATTGGACTGTCTTTTTTTCTCTTTCTTTTCCCTCTCTCTTCCGATCGAATCAGAAGACTTGTTTGTTCCTTGATGAACAGACAGACTGTATTCGTTTCACTGGCCGTTTCAAGTCACACACGCTGAAGTGCGTAATGGTGTAGTTTTAATTTCGTAGAAAGCGACCCTATTTTGTGGAGTGTTAAATTTGCTTTATATAATAATACGATGCAGGCCTGCTACTTCATGGAGGCAACAAAAGCGATTGCCTCCATGCCCCCTGGTCATTGTCGTGGTGCCCTTGAAATGCTCTCAGTAGAATAGAAATTTACAATTTCCTCATAGGGTGTGCCCTCCCTGGCTGTTTCAAAAACAAAGCATACAGGCCTGCGCTGAATTAAAATAAGGAATTTATTTCACTGTTTCTGGCAGTGGCTTCTGAATGCATCACAGCATCTTTTGTTAACACTTACAGGCGAACTTATAAATGTAAGAACTTACATAAATGGGACATAATTCCAGTTTAAAACGCCAAAAATCTGTCTTGAAATTATACAATGTTAAAGGCAGTGGACAGTGGACACTATTGGTAATTGTCAAAGACTAGCCTTCACAGTTGGTGTATCTCAACATATTCATAAAATAACAAACCTTTGAAAATGTGAGCTCAATCGGCCATCAAACTTTCGAGATAATAATGAAAGACAAAAACACCCTTGTCACACGAAGTTGTGTGCGTTTAGATGGTTTATTTCGAGACCTCAAGTTCTAAATCTGAGGTTTCAAAATCAAATTTGTGGAAAATTACTTCTTTTTTAAAAACTATGAAACTTCAGAGGGAGCCGTTTCTCACAATGTTTATACCATCAACCTCTCCCCATTACTCATCATCAAGAAAGGTTCTATGCTAATAATTATTTTGAGTAATTACCAATAGTGTCCACTGCCTTTAATCGGAATTTGTCTGGCCGCTCGTGATCAGTCGCAGAAACCCTTTGACTAATCAAACTAGCTCATGCGTACACAGTACAGGGTTCACCGTGCACTTTTACAGAGCCCTGCTTAAAAAGCAGTTGAAGTAAAAGTTTGGCAAGAAATCAATAAACAGCAGATTCAGGGTAAATCTTGACTTAAAAGACAGCTTCATTTGAGTTGTTTCTAAGAATTAGAGTGTGAATGGTTTATTCGGTCGATGATTAAAAAACAATCACATGAATTATTTAAAATGGTGGTCTCCCCCCCCCCCCCCAACATCATAAAAAAAACCATTTACAAGCAGTTCTCTTTAAAATACAGATGAAAATGAAAATAATGTTGTTGTTTTTTCAAATATTGTTCAATAAGCAATTTTTTATTTATGTTTGATTTTTCCTTTGGAATATATGCTTTCAATGTGATACTTGTTCCAATAAACCCAATGAATGTTTTTTTTAAGATTTAATTAAAAATGAATTAAAAAAAAAATTCAGTAAAAAAAACACACAAAAAACCGAGTAACTAAAAGATGAGATCAGGTTCTCCATACCCAATTTAATTTTGAATTAAACTGTCATCGAATACATCTGGAAATTGTTTGTGTCGTCGAAAACAACTGTGAAAGGACAAGCGATAATGTTACCCCTTTTCCCAGTGAGTAAAGATACCCCCCTTCATTTCAACTGCTCTTGTTTTGTGAAATTTGTATAACAGGGTGAACAACAAAATCTATTTAGACTCTGGTGAAGCTGTCAAAAACTCCTCCTTCACACCCCCCCCTTTTTTCAGGTTTTGACAAAAAGAACAGCATTATATCGAGAAAGATATCTTGTGTAACTCGATCGTTGTATTTGTCCATTTCTGGGCCAAATGACTACAAAGTTTCATTTTGTGAAGGCAGGGAGATCATTTTACAATCTTTGCAATACTCGCTAAAAAGAGACATTTTTTTTAATGCTTTCACAAATAAGTGTGTATCAATGGTCTGAAGTATGATTCGATAAAGGTTTCAGTGTTTGGCTCCATTGCCTACCCGAAGCCCCGGGGCTTGCTCCCAAGTTGTTCGTTGTCATCGGTATAGGCTTATTTACTTGTCATCATGTTCTAGAGAATAATAAGTAACAGTTTGTGTGTAAGATAGACTATGAGCTTATTTTGATCGAAGCAATTGAAATAAACAACAGTGATTTGTGGGGTTTTATTTCCTCAAATTAGATGACGCTTTGGACGGCACTTTCTCTTCAGTATCAGCGACCTCTTAGATTGAGCCCAATAGGATTTTAATTTCAATAACATCACAAAGAAACGTTGAGTCGTTATAACCACTTGGTTCTTTTCAGAACCAGCAAACAGAACCAGCACTATTCAAAAAGATATCAAATCACACGGTGATACACCAAACCTCTCTTAGAACATGTAGTTAATGACAAAGTCTGTTTTGTTTTTGTTTTTAGTGAACTAGTGAACTGATGGTGCATTAAACCTTTTGGGGACTGGGGAGGGGGGGGGGGTTGCTGGCGAGCTAATATTTGATAAGAATGCAGAAGCATGTTCCACATATTCAGTCAATACAAAGTCATTTAAGGTTCAATTGTTAAGTTATGGGTACAAGTATCAAGTAACACATGTGTAAAGCTTCAAGCAAAATACAGTTGTGAGTATTGGTTGGCATCTCATACCAGAGACCAATTAAGTTTGATTCTGTTGCTGTCATTTATACTAACTGTTATTATTAATTACGGAAGTTCTAGTTCTTTTTTTTTTTTAAGAGTAAAGCCTGGTTCATACTTCCTGCGAATGCAAATTTTGAAGTCACCAATTTGAATCGAAATATTAATCGCAAGGGTTTTGAGCTAAAGTGCTCTCAACTCCTGCCAAACATTCGCTGCGAAAGTCACAATCCGATTCACATTTGCAGGAATTATGAACTGGGCTTGATCTAGAATGCAAGTATTGAACTTGTGATAGCTCAGATCAGCCAAATCCCTGTTTATAACCCTCCGAAAATGTCCCAAAATCACAGGATGATGTATATTGCTCATTGCCAAAGTCAGAAACTTCCTGCCTTAAGTCTAAAGCGTATTTATTTGCTTGTCAACAAGATCACAACAACAGCTTTCGAGTAACACATACATGTACATTGTAGTTTGGACCTCTAAGGAAAGTATTTCTCAACAGTGTGTTTTAAGACACTGGACACGCTTGGTGATTACTAATTGTTAACAAAAAAACTTACTTGATAATGAGCAATGGAGAGCTGTTGATAATAGTTTTTGAGAAAGAGGTAATTTCTCACTTAAAATAATAAAAGACTTCAGGCCTGAAGACTTGCATTAGGCATCTGAAAGGACACAAATTTGTGCAACAAGAGTGTTTTTTTCTTTCGTTATACTCTTGCAAATTCGATGACCAATTGAGTCAAAATTTTCACAGGTTTGTTATTTTATGCATACGTACGGATACACCAAGTTAGAATACTGGTCTCTGACAATTACCAAACGTATTTCACAACAGTGTGTTATAATAGACCTCACATCACATTGAAATTGTCTCTGATGTTACAGTTGTCTTTGTCCCCCCCCCCCCCCCCCCCCCCTTCTGTAAGTGTGCACGTGTACAGTGCATGTTCGTAACTAGAGTATTGTGATTATGGATATACAATTCGTAACTGTACTCAATGCCATGATATCAATCGCATCAGGTTCGGACGAATGCCATGATCTTGAATCCATTTATTACTACGACTGTTTGTTGGCCATTTTACCATCATCGTACATGTACTCTTGAGGGTTATTCACATTTGACAGCAATTTAGCAGCCTGGGTTCCTTGCTTAATTTTAGCATGGTTATATAGTAATGTTGGACAAAATTTTGCAAGAAAACTTGGACGGTAGGCATTTTTATCCCTTTCACATATAGGTACATTTTGTAAACCGTGCTACAATTTAGCAAGGGACCCTTGTTAACCTTGCTCTACATTGCCTGCAGCGTAAGACCTTGCACTCATGTTCATTTCTCCTCCTATCCAGCACTAGGGCAGGGTTAGTCAGCTCTCATTTGACATGTCAATAAATTTGACTAGTCTACATGAGTTTTTTCCCTTCGTCAATGGAATAGGCCTGTATGGTTCGATTTTGAAAGGGCAAGGGCACCAAGGCATTTTCTCCTTGAGGAAATTGCAAATTTCTACTGATGAGCGTTTCAATCAAGGGCACCACAGGGCATGGAGGCACGGAGGCAATCACCTTCGTTGCCTCCGTGAAGTAGGCCTGGGTTCATGTGAAATAAGCAGAGTTGTACAAAGTCTGTTGATTTTGTTTTTACTACTGTAGCTTGCCGGGCTTACTATTCTAAGAAGCAAGTGTGACAAGCACTCACAAGTACTGCCACTTTTAAGATGTGGCATTGAGTTTTGTGAAATCAGTCTTTATTTATGGTGCAACTTATACTCACTTTAAAGACACTGGACACTATTGGTAATTGTCAAAGACCAGTCTTCTCACTTGGTGTATCTCAACTTATGCATAAAATAACAAACCTGTGGAAATTTGAGCTCAATTGGTCGTCGAAGCTGCGAGATAATTATGAAGAAAAGAAAAAAAACCACCCTTGTCACACGAAGTTGGGTGCTTTCAGATGCTTGATTTCAAGACCTCGAAATCTAATTCTGAGGTCTTGAAATCAAATTCGTGGAAAGTTACTTCTTTCTCGAAAACCATGTCACTTCAGAGGGAGCCGTTTCTCACAATGTTTTATACTATCAACCTCTCCCCATTACTCGTTACCAAGTAAGGTTTTATGCTTAAATAATTATTTTGAGTAATTTACCAATAGTGTCCACTTCCTTCAATGTTGCGCAGGTGGACTTACGCTTTTGGAAAAAGTTTCACATCAATAAAGCAGCCATGTTAGTCTAGAAAACAAGAAGACAGTGGTACATTGTTGCACTTTTTAACTAACTAATCACATAAAAAACGTTTGAGCTTTCGTAGCATCAACTACTTCATTTGCATCTGAAGAAGTAGTTGTTGCCACGAAAGCTCATGCAGTTTTGAGTATGTTTTAATAGCATAAACACACACATTTAGATTTATACAGTAGGTATACACAGTGCTAGAACCACAATCCTCGTTTTATCAAGTTTTATGAAATCTATTGCAGTTAATTGACCAAGGTGAACATTTGAGACAATACAGAGCACTGGTACTTACTGATTTTTACCTTGCCAACCTATATTGCCAACAAAATTTTTCATAATTTTGTCCTCTTTTCAAATTCGTCGCATGATGTAAATTGACCAACATTCTCATCGTGAGGCTACAAAACATTACCGTCGATCGTGATCGATTGGCAACACTTTCCAGTTATTGTGTTAACGAGAAAATAAAAAAAGCAACAACACACACATGTATGTACAATTGAAACAAGAACTATATTAATGACAACAAAGTTTATCAGCATATTATGAATACGGCAGGCCCCGAGGGGTCAGATGCTGTTGAATTAAAGTCCATTGGTACTGGCCAGGTGCCAAAGTATATGTATAATAATAAGATGTTATTCCACCTGTACTGTAAGCCCAGCGCCTGCGGTGAAAAAAAAAAAAAAGGCACTGCCTGATGATGCGTTGTGCTTATTTTCCCCCCTTTTTTTCCCTCACTCTTTTTTCCCCCCTTCGCTCTTTTCTTTCTGGTTTTTTTTTTTTTTTTTTTTAAACTCTCTTAGCTCGGTCTATCTCCTTCTTTCTACCTTTTTTTTTCATTCTTCTCTCTTCCTCTCTCTCGACTGAACATAACTGCCGTTCGTTGCCGGTTGCCGGTCAGCTTTGTTTTGTGAAATAACATCCGTCGATAAATTACTCGGCTGGACAGGAGGAGAAACGAGTTGGGTTGAGCTAAGGGATCGTGTTCGTTATTATTAGATAGAAATTCACCAGTAAGAAAAAAAGCTAAGGTGTGTTGGTTTAGGATCGATGAATTGATCGTAATGGCCAGCCTAAAGTGCACAGAGGAAGTTAAGGTTTTTTTCTTTCTTTCTTTCATCGTATTCCCGCATATTTCCTTTTTCTTCTCTTCTCCGCTGGACAATTTAGTATTGAAATAGGTTGCTCTTGTCTAATCACTGGTGGCTTATAATGTAAAGGGAAAACCAAGAAAGGAAATGGGTTTCTATTTTGTAAAGTGTAAGATAAAAAAAAAGCCTTGTTGTAGCTTTATAGTTTTTTGTAAAGTAGCTCACTGGGCTAATTAACTGTGCATTTTTATTTTCTCCAGGCAGTGTTAATAGCCAAGATTTTAACTAATGTGTTTTCATAAATGTGTTAAATTGTTTTGAATTGTGTTCAATTTATTGAAACGAAATACTAATTCATTGTAAAAATTTAGTAACCACATCTAAAAAGGATGCAATATTGAGATTGAAATTTTAGTAGCCCACCGTACAGGGCATGTTGAGAAGTAAAGATAGGGTCATTTAACGTTGATATTTATGTTCCAATGTTATTTATATCAAAGGCTTACTTGTTGTTTTGCAGTAAATATAATTATGGAATTATTGAATAATCAGCCTGTGAAATAATTATGTCTGAAACGTTCCATAATTCATGCTAAAAATAGGGAAACTTTTCAAGACTCAACTAGCCAGCTGGACCACTTTGAGTGAATTTTGACTGATCCTCGGGTGTTTTAACAGGCATTTGGCTGGCTGACAACTGTTATGGGAGAACGCTGATTTTGTCTTTCTTACAATTTCTCTCTCTCTCTTCTTTCTACAGAGTTGTTCCAAGATCTTGACCAGCTTCAGGATGAATGGCTCGATGGTACGTATCATACAATCATTCTGTTTAATACATTCATTCTAAGGTCACTCTTGCATTCACATGGGAAAAAACACTGCTAAATTCAATATGCGGACAAAGTAATAAGTTTTTGCTGCTTAAGTTTTCGCTGCTACCTCCAAAAGTTTGCAGCAAAGTTAGCAGCGAAGTTAAGCATTTTTGCAAACACAGGGTCAACAAATGTCGGCTGTTAGCTGGCAGCAAAATCTGCAGCATTGAACACCCAGCAGGGTGGATATGTGCATATTACAAGTCTTATTATTATTATTATTATTATTATTATTATTATTATTATTATTACCCTATTGCTCACCATAAACTGTCAGTAGATCAGTAGGCCTATTGAGCCAAAATACTTCGCCTTCAAAGTGTCGTCAAAATGTGTGACATCAGAGGGATTGCACAACATCGGTAAAAGTGAAAATAACAACTTCTTGAAACAAAATCAAACAAATCTTGCAAAATATTATTCAGGTTGAAAGAAGGAATTCAAATAATTTGATAGAAGCAGCGTTACTTTAAAATTATGGGATAAAGTTGGTCAGGTTGGAGACCTTTCTTTAAAACTTTTTTGGCGAAGATGCTTTGTGAGAGCTGGGTAAAGCAATCGATTTTGATCTCACAAGTCAAAACCTAATGTTATGGCAACAGTAAAAATGTAAACATACCGTCACTATTTTCTTGAGACACTAATGACCAGTTGAGTTGACACTTAAGGACCTATTTGGTATGATTGTCATGGTGAGTTTAAACTTTCCTTGAAAATTGAAACATCAGAAAATTGGTTGTTTATTTTGTGTTTTTCCGCCCAGACATTGTCATGACACTTGCTTTACATTTAGGTCTACCTTTATGCTGCCCCCTACTCCCTCTTCCCCATGTTTTAGGGTCACCCTCACCTTGTAGTAAAGCATTTCAAGGACTTACATGTATTTACATCTACATGTATGATACAGTTTTCTGTCATGATACTAAAATTGCTGGACATGGGCTAGCAATCCAATTCCTTTATACCTAGAAAGGGCCAGCGTGCAAGATATAATAGTACCGGTACATGTACATTAATTATAAATCTAATGTTATAACTGCTGGTGCTATTTTGTTTGGCTAGTTTAACACGTATTGGAAACACCCTTATTAACACTCAACCGCTTTACATTTTGAAACCATTGGTTGTGCAACCAAATCAGCTTCAAGAAGAGACATGTCAACACAGTTTCGTATTTGTTTGTGGTTGGCTAAGTATTTTTAGCCTAATTTCACAATGCGCTAAGATTCATCTTCAGATGAGACTTCATTATTACCACAGTAATGTGTGTTATGACAGTACACTTTGCTTAGCAGTTAAGATGAATTTTTTTCTAAAGATCAATCTTAGCTCTGTGTGAAATCGAGCCAAGATCTCCCAATCTTATACCAGTGGGTTTATAACTCCCCAAGAATTTCCTGGGTGTCATTTATTCTTTTCCTCGAAATTGGCTCCACATGAGAAGAAAGCTTTTATGTACTCCATTTTTCAACTTAATGTACAACACTGATTCGTACCCGGTCAAACCATGGGGGAAGGAATGTATTTTCCTTCCATGTTCATAACCAACACATTAGGCCTACATACACGTATGTATGTGGTTCATGAAGTCTTAAGTGTTGCTTTATGTTTTTCACAAACAATAATGGCTTCTTTTCAACTCTGCCACAGATGTCCAAAACAAAATCACAGTTTTTCGCTATACGGAACTAGTTGGATACAAAAGGAACCAAAACTGTTGGGCCCCCAAAAATCGCTGTTTTGCTTTACAGAACTAGTTGAATAAAGGTCCAAAGAAAGCTAAACTGTTGGGCCCCAAAAATCGTTGTTTTTGCGCTTTTACAGAACTAGTTGAATATTAAGAAAACCATAACTTCTGGGGTGTTTTGGGTTTTTTTCCTGTTAATTTGCTCTGCATTGTGAGGAAGGCTTTACTCCATTTCAACTCTGCCGCATATGTAAAAAAAAAAAAGTGGATGCTGTTTTTTCGCTACAGAACTAGTTGAATATAAAGAAAACCAAAACTATTAGACCCCATGCATGCCTCTATTCTAGGCACCATTGCCTGATCCACTGAACAGCAGGGGACAATAACAAGGACCAGGATTTCATGGTTGCTTTGGCAGGGCACTGAATAGCCCATAGTAATTGCATTGAGTGATTGATTGTTGACTCAATGGTGGTTCAATGCATTGCCCAACTGCATGTAGGAAGTTTTTACTTAGGGGTTCTCTCAAAAGTTCGTAGCGTGGTCCTAGTGGTGGTATGTTAAAAGTTTGTGGTGTGTTGGCAGTTGGTCTGGACTTACGCTATGGACTTACTTTTTGGCATGCCAGACCATGTGTAGACCAAGGACTGTGAATGGTCTCTTAACAACACTGTTGTTTTTTTGTTGTTTTGATGTGGACATAACAGCAAGTCTGTAATTGTTTATTGATCAAGTACACAATTAGAATGTTTTGAATTGTGGTTTTCAATCAAGGTTCAAAGTGAAATGTATGCACACATGTAGAACAACATGAATGTTAAGTTTCCCCCTCTTTCGTCAATGGTATCACCTGTTCCATAAAGCAAACACAGGGTGCATTGTTGTTTTAATGGGAAATCAATGATGAGTTACAAGCAAGAATTTACATGTACCTGTGTGTTAGTGTACAGGATGTTTGTGAATGACATGGTAACAATTTGTGTATGATATAATGTGCACAACCATAATCATGGGTACACGTTTTGTTCCAAAGACATTTCCCAATTGATTTGAACAGATACCCCCACCCCCTGTATTGATTTACTATTTGCAGATCTTGTATTCGACAAACTTAAAAGCACATTTTGAGGGGTACACTATTTATGAGACAAACTTAAAAGCACATTTTTGGGGTACACTATTTATAAGACAAACTTAAAAGCACATTTTGGGGGGTACACTATTTATTACGTAGACACCAATTTATTAATAGCATATAAATAAAGAGTAACTATTCGCAGATCTTGTATTCGTCAAACTCAAGCATTTTTTTATGGGTGCACTTTTTGTTACAAAGACACCAATTGAACAACATCAATATTGAGTCTTTTTGCAGGACTTGTATATTTGACAAACTCGAGCACTTTTTATTCATCATTGACACAGTGATTGTTGATTGTTATTTAAACATTGAGTATACATTGTAACTGCTACCAATCCATGGAGGGAGAACTACCCTACATCCATGCCACGGCTCTACATTAGTGGTTTTCAAAACTGTTGTTCAATGGACCACAAAAATGTGTACCACGATTGTGGCTGTGCACATTTTATATCCATGATGCTTCTTGTACAAATAGGATGGCTACACATTGTATTCCACCATGATTGTCATCCCTTGTACGCAGTCAGTCTATACACTGCTGGTCTTCTCATGTTCATGAAAGAGCCTCAAGGTTAAATGTTGTATGGCAGAATGTATGAACTTTGCACAATTTCGTTGCGCTGCTTTTAATTTTTAAAGCATTAAAAAACTACACCAAAAGTGACCCAACATCTTTGGTGGTAGTACCTAGATAGTTCCACTTTGCTTGGGTTGTTTGGACTTGCACAGTTTATGCATAGAGCTAGGACCCATCTATGGTTTATGAAGCTTACTAAGAAGGCCTGTTTTTGCCGACTGTTTCTTGTTACTTGTCCTGTGGGATGGGCTACACCAGTCATCTATTTAGCTAACTGGTGGTTTAACATTGACCATAATGATTTGTAAGATACCTTGAAAACCATAATACCATAAATCATACAAGCTGAAATACATTGTCCTGTCAGCAGTGTGATGATTTTCTATTGTTGTTATCACAGTATACTGTGGAACATGTAGGCCGACACTTTTGCAAGACAGAGCTTTTTATTTATGCACTGATATTATCAACAGTTACAATACTTAAGTCTCGTCTGCTAAGCATCAAAAGTCGTCCCAAATACCAAGCGTTCCCTGTCACTTGTTGCATTGCAAGTTAACTTGTTAATAAGATTTTCCTGTTAAGAAGCTCCAAGATATCAGCAATTTTTTCCCATTTCAGAGCCCTCTGAAATTTTGGCCGTGGTCTGTGGAATGCAAAATATACGGTTGTGTCTCATCAAGTTTTTTATGAAGACTATTCCTGACATTCAAAGTTGTTTGTTTAACCCTCCTACTATCTGACCAGTCAATATTATACAAATATTGACTGCAATGTTTAAAAAGTAAAACTATCGTCCCCGAGGTGATCCAGGGAACTTTGAGGCGTTAGCCCCAGAAAAAAAAAAGAACCCCCGAGGGATCACATCACTATCAGAGATGATCGTTTTACTTCACTATCAACCAGTGATATTTAGTCAATATTTGTTTTGAAAAAACCTCTTGCACAGAGTTAGCATCATTCTAAGGAGAGGGGGTTGAAGTAAACTCAGCAAGTCTTGATGGGGGTTCATTGATCCAGAGCTGTGTATCTGAGAGAGTTTTGACAGTTTGCGATCAAATGCCATTTTGGTCCCTAAAAATGCATGTGCGCACACAGGGTGTAAGACTAGTCTGCTCATTTGGTCAATTGCTTACATTTTTACGGAATATGGCACCAGGATGTGTAGTGTATTCTGGATTCTCGACGCACGACGGCTCAAAGTGTTTGCTGCACAGCGCTGGAAAAGACTTGCAAACTGACCCCATCTTTAGTTGTTTTGCTGCATCCAGCAGCAATACACCTGGTCGACATTGCCAGAAAAATGCAAGAAAAAACCTTTTTCGAAATGCGCAAACTCAAGACTACATGTGGGATTGAATGTACTTGCACGTACGTGTGTTCGACGTTTGATCGAGGCAAAGTCTGCCTCGATTGATGTCACAAAAGGGGAAGGCGGAGTCACCCCAACACAACTTTATTTTTTTTATTTATTTAAACATATAAATCGTTAAAAGCAACTACTCAACAAATTATTTTATTGTTCAGAAACAATACTCTAATGTTCGAAGAAGAAAAAAAATATTTACAGGTGACTTTAAGTCCTGCTGTCATGTCTATGGAAGTGAAGCTCTTTACAGAAGTAACACTCCTCCCAAAAGAGGTTTATAATACATGGTTTACCATTGAGTAAGGACTGGTTGTACCATACTTCCATGGATATACATGTACCATGGCGGAAACCCTGCTACATGTACAATGTAGTTCACTTGTATGTTAGATCGTGTAGGCCTAATACAAGTACTAACAGTCACTCATGACACCCTTAAGGCCTTATGTAAACCATATGAAAATGGCAATAATAGAAACACTTCTTATAAAACATGACGTTGTGCAACATGTACTTTTAAAAGGCTGTCTACATGTTGCTACTACAGTAGCATATAACTGCACACTAGTACACAACCCATAGAGACACTGCTCTGCACTGGTACTCTGCAATAGTACTGTACACGTACATTGCCCCGTACTGAAAGAAAACAGACGTTTAGTATTAATGGGTGCAATGTCTCATGATGAACTGACTATGCATTTGTGTACATGTTCAGTAGGTGATGCTCATGTGTACACCAGACATTGATGTGTTTTACTGAATAGTATGGTGTAACACTATCTTCGTCCCTAATGACTTTCACACACTGTATGCGACCTTTGAAGATCAGTGATCACCAAATATGAACAATCTGCTTTTGTTTCCATCTAAGCTTGTACATGTTTGGTCACACCATGTCATGACTACCTGTAATGAGTTGGGGTGGTTCTGAAAAGAACCGTTGGTTTCAACTTGACGTTTCGGTCAGTATGCTTATACGGTCTTCTGGAGAAAGGTATATATGTTATCATAGGCCTGCAGGTACGTGTAGGCTACATGTAGATCTACATGAGTAAACAAGAAATGCTAGATGAAAGGCCCAAGGCCAGTGATCTTAGCCCAGGGCCAGTAGACTCACGAGCCTGACGAGCCCGACAAGTGCAGCGTTCAGGTGCTATTTTCAATTGAATAATAATTATAGGCTGTACATGTACCCCATCTTTTATCACCGTGAACACAAATTTTGATCGTGAATCTGATGAATAATGTTTCAATTCTCTTGAGTATGAAAGTTCGCTTACGCATATAAATGTAGGTAGAGATAAATGAGATAGATCGTCTCTCAGTTTCTTGTTCAACTCATTTTGTATGCTGGTCTTGTTAACGAGACACTGCTTTAGAATTGCAAGGGTCGTGGGTTCGAATCCCACCCGAGTAATATGCCTGTGATATTTTGTCACAGGACTCAGGGAAAAGTACTGAGTATGAGTGCCAACACACGTCGGTGTATTGTGGTAAAAAAACAAAATTAATATTCTTTATCCCGTGTGCAAATTTAACATCTCTTATAAACAAGATTCTGTTCAAGTAAAATTGTGGAACTGCAATCCCTGCAGTCTTGAGGATGCCCCCTCCAAAATTAAGCTCTGGTGGACATGTTTATGTGTGGTCTGTGTGCCCCCTCCAAGGTAGGTGTCCCCCCCCCCCTTTTTTGAAATTTGGACATTTGAGTTGAAAAAAATACCTGAATAAAATGCCCCATTTTAGGAGCTTTTATGTAGCAATTCAATTTTACTGTATTTGTACTGCAGGCCATGTGTTTATTTTTACCTCCATGTCACTGTCAGATCATCTTATGAATAAAAAATACATATATTGCAGTGAATGATTTCATCTAGCACTTTTGCATAGCAAAATATTTCTGCACACAGAATGCTTATATCAAGTAAGCAAATGATGATTTTTTTTGAGTAGCAACTGACACAATTTGCATAGCATTTTGCTGTGCCGTACAAGAGAAATTGCTCACTGTATTTCATGTGAAATAGGGATGTTTTTCAACACTGGATGGTTTTGACTGGTCCTCAGGTGTGTTTTAACTGGCATTTGGCTGGCGGACAACTGTTAAAGGGACGGTACACGTTTGGTAATTACTCAAAACAAATTTTAACTTAAAAACTTACTTGGTAACGAGCATTGGAGAGCTGTTGATGGTATAAAACATTGTGGGAAACGACTCCCTCTGAAGTAACATAGTTTTTGAGAAAGAGATAATTACAGTGGTGAGTGCCTGTAAGGGACAATGCTTCGCCGTGTGAATTTTTGTTTTGTTCAATAGGTTCAAACTATACATCATACTGCACAATATTATTATTCATATTTGTTTTTGTTCCATCGAGATCTGAATTCCTTTTCCAGTGAAATTGAAATCTCCATTTTATAATGAAATCCATTTGTCACAAAAATTCACCGATACTAAAACAACTAATCGGACTGGGTGTCTTCTTCTGATGACAGTCAGACTGTGGAACAACAAACGTTTTAAACCCTCATGTTAAATTGAGGTGAAACATCCACAAAAGCGACTGTGATGTATTATCTTTGCTTAATTTACTTGTATTCTCAGAATGATATCTCATTAAACTGGGAGGTGTTTTTTTGGTGTCTTTTTTGTGTCTTCCGTTTGAAATTCTGTGTTTAGTTTTTGGGTAAGCTTAAGGGTGGTTCTAAAAACTGTAGGGCCGTCTGGACCCAAATGTTTGGAAGTTTGCCAAAGCTTGCTGAGTTGAAGCAAAATCCTGGGAATTCTTGTTTACAAGGTGTTCATACTTAGGTTTTAAAAGCCATACTGGTCTGTGCATCTGGAGCACTCTAAATTGTTTTATCTTTGTGCTTTTGAGAGTCTGTTCCCCCCCCCCCCCCCCCCCCGAAAACAAATAACATAAATAACAATAATGATTTAAAACTAAGTTAACAAATAAATAAATATATGAATGAAACAAAATTTATACAAAAAGGTTTTGAGAAGCCTTAGAAAGGTTGACAGTATTTTCATTTATATAGTTTCTGATGCTGTGCATATTCAAACATAAGTTTACCATGAAAAACAGTGTAACCAAGTGAAATAACGCATGAAGAATTTTTGTTTTGATTTCATGTAACTTTTATGCAGGTTGAATTTAAGAACATGGTGGATATTCAAACCTTGTTCTAAAGGTACCATTGAAAACAGTGAATAACCAAGTGGAAACAAAATTGCAAGAAGCATTTTTTCATTTCTCTTTTTTTCTTGTTAGTTTGATGCAGGTTCAATAAAGAACATGGCGAATATTAAAACCTCGTTCTCAACAGCAATAGTAACTAATTATGGTTTCGAGACTAACCAAGTGAACAAAAAAATGCAAGAAGCGTTTTTTAATTTGTTTTGATTCAGGTTCATTAAAGCCAGTGGACACTTTCGGTAAACAGTATTGTCCAAGGCCCACACTTTGTGTATCACAACTTATATATTAAATAACAAACCTGTGAAAATTTAGGCTCAATCGGTCATCAGAGTCGGGAGAAAATAATGGGAAAACCGCACGTTTACGCACGTTTTGCTGTGTCATGACATGTGTTTACTATATAAATCCGTTATTCTCAATGTCGAGTATTGAGAATGGTTTTAATGTTTTCTCAAAAAGTAAAGTTTCATGGAATAATATTTTTAAGAGAAGTCTTTTACCATTACCAGGGCTGTATGCTTCGTTTTTGAAAGGGCAAGGGCACCAAGGCATTTTCTTCTTGGTAAAGGGCACCCTATGATGAAATTAACAAATTTGTACTGGAACATTTCAAGGGCACCAGGGCCTGCATTACCTTCTGTAAACCCTGCAAGTTATTTGTAAATCTGTGAACTTTTTTTTCGTTCCGAAAGTGTATAATGGCTTTAAAGAACATGGTGGATACTCAAAACCTTGTTCCCAACAGTGAAATTAATTAATAATGTTAAAAAAAAATCCAAAAACAACTGTCATTTTAGAAAGCGTGATTCACCTGACAGCGGTTATTGTCCATAGTCATTATATATCTACCATGTCACCTGTGTGTGGGAAGAGGGATCAAATGGCCTGCCATGGAATCCACAATCAAGCTATCGAATTCCGTAATGGAATACGCTTCTTGTAGTGTTTGAAACTCCTTTTCTCCGATAATAGTTAGTAGAATACTTGGGTTCACTGTTTTATCTGGGTTGTGGCTTTTGTTGTTGTTTTGGGGTTGTTATTATAAAAAAAAAAATCTTTTTTTTTTTTTTTTTGGGGGGGGGGGGGGAGGTGGGGTTGCTTGTCTTTTGAGGGGGTTTGTTTTGGGATTTACAGACATGATATTCTTCCTTCTTGGGAAAATCTGAAAACTATGATTACAAATAGCCTGAAGTAAAGCTTACACCATGTGAACGTATAGGCCAGCCCTTTACTCAGTAAAATATTCATACTTTTTACCAATGACTGAAATCATGCCCCTGTGTGTTTACAAATTCTTATCTATTGTCGATTTGTTGACTTAAAGACAAGATGGCGTTTTAGTAAATTAACTAAAGACAAATTTGGTATGACAATCCATAAACCTAAGTTCATCTTCTAGATTTAAGTGGCACATAAATCAGCGCTTTTCTTTTTGAAGGGTTAAATTAATCCCCAATCATAAAGGTTTTGTATAAACACACAGCGACAGACCAGCACAATTTTGAATGAAATTTAGTGGTGCAGATTTAATGACCTAAAAAAAGAAGGAATTTACAAGTGTGTTATGTCCAGGATTTGTCAGTGTTGTATTTCAGGGCTCTTAGGGATTGCGGTAATTATTTTATTAAAAATTATTTATTCTCAGGAGAATTGGCGCTGGTGCGAACTTTACAATCAGTGAACTTTCAAATTGAAACTATAAAATATATATATACCAAATAATTTTAGGGAATTCACTGATCAAATACTTTGTCTTCACGTTGATGTATTGATTGAGTGACATGTCAGTTATCTCGTCTCAGTACGGTTATTGAATCCGTTCGATGAATTTGATATTACAAGTCATATAAATTACTTTTAGCTTTAAAAACTTATAGATTGAGCAGGCATCTGATTTGAGGAAATTGATATTGGCTATGGCCAGATGGTGGCTGAAAGTTTCTATTTTAAAATGTTCTAGTACGTACATGTAGCCTCAAGATTGGTGAATATTACTCACAGGTTTTTAAAATTTAATCACTTTTCTTAGATTTGGGGGGGGGGGGGTTTGGGTTGTTTTTTTGTCGCTTGATTTGGATGTGGCATAACTTTATTGAATGCTTAGCCTCTGCTGAGGTAGCTTTCAGATTGGTGAATATTACGTATCATAGGTCTTTAACATTAAATCTCATTTGTGAGATTTGTTTTACGGCCGTTTGAATTGGATGAGGCTTAACTTGTCTGTATGTTAAGCCTTTACTGATGGAGCTTGAGATTGGTGAATATTTACTTATAGGTCTTTTAAAATTGAATCCCTTTTGGAGATTTCTTTTGTTTGTTTTTGTTGAAAATAACAATAATAATACTGCCTCCTTATGTAGTGCACAAATCTACCATGCAGTGAAAGTGGAAAGAAGTACAAATAACACTAATAAAATAACCAGTATGAAAATTTGGATAAGGATATTGGTTTTGAGCAATTGTTTTAAATGAAAGCTACTGTTTTGTTTGGATCAAATGATTTAAGTTGAAGACTGGGAGATAAATAGGTTTAGGGTATTTTAAACAATGATTGGACAATCTCAAAACATGGGTTACCAGTTAAACGAAACAGCAGAAAGAAAGAGCAGAAAAGAAAAACAAGTTTGAGTTGATGTTAGTTGATGACAGGGGTTAAGTTTGGGTAAAAACAATGTTTGGACACATTCTTAAAACATACAGTTGTTGACATTAACATACAGTTGTTGAAACAGTTAGTTTGTTTTTCCTTGGTTATTCAAGAACTGCCTCAATTCAATGATCCCTTACCAAAAAAAAGGAAAAGAAAGAAAAGGCAGAAAAGAAAGAAAAAAAGTCCGGCTATAATATTAAGTTTATCTAAGGAGCATTGTAGCAGCGGCATAATCATTTTCTGCATACAAAGTAAAGTGAAATAAACGAGGGAGCTAATTGGGCTGGATTACTCTTATACACGAACCCGGCTTCGAATTACAAGCGTCATCAAACGTGCAGTAAGCACGGGTTATTCAGGACTGGATGTAATGAATAAATCCACTGATTTTAAACCAGAAGTGCATCATCAGGCCAACAAAAAATAAACATGTTTAGCGTCCTGTCTTTTTTTAAAAAAGGAAGGAGGAGGGTTTTTTTCCTTTCTTTTTTCTTCTCTCTCAAAAAGGCCGCACAACATTTTTTTTTCGTCTGAGATCGTATTTTATTTTATTTTATTTAACTTTTTTTTTTCATTGCAACGGAGTTTGTGCTTTTGCCAAAGCTGCTCATGCCCTGTGGAATAAGCTTCCTGTATCACTTCGCAAAATAACATCACTTGACAACTTCAAGTCACACTTGTTCACAAAGACTTGATGGACATTGGCTTTAATTTAACTACAAGTTTTTTGTATTCTTCATTTTCAATTGTATGTTTTATTTTAGTAAATTTTGCCCAGGCGCCTGGATCGACTTTCTCAAGTGCTCATTATAAATCCTTATTATTATCAGTATTATAAATAATAAAAAAATTAAAAAAGAGGCAGCCTCTAAAAAAAAAAAAGCAGGCGGGGGCGTAAACATTTTAAAAATTTTATTTGGCCTTATGCTAGCTTTGGCTTTGCTGCGGCTCCACAAGTCTGCTTGCCGACGGCTTTCTTTGCGACCTCATATTCTATTAGGCATCATCCAGCCACCGTGATTGAGATATAAAACACGACCTTGCTTCTCATTAAAAAAAAAAAAGCTGCAAGCTGATTTTTTTTCTTGCAGTCCGTGTTGCACAAAATGTACTTTATGGTGGGGAGCAGGGATGGCATAATTGGAAATGTTATAACGCCAATCTTTGAAAGGTACTTGTAGAGTGGATTAAAACACAACATAAAAATGAAATAATGAATAATAGGTAGTGGTGGTTTGTTAAACAAAAATGTGTTGAGGGTTTTTCTCCCCACAAATTGTTCATGAGGAAATGAATGGTTCTTGTTAAAACAAAAATTAAAATAGAGAGATATAAAGGAACTGGACACCTTTGGTAATTGTCAAAGACCAGTCTTCTCACTTCATTGATGAGTTCCAGTATAAAAACAATACTTTGTCGCTTTAATGCTAAAAGAACAAAATTTGTTAATCTACCCCTTGTAGAATAACAAATTGTGCGCATCTAACAAATTACTAATATTAAAATTGTTTTACTCATTTCTCAAACACTACCTCGGCACTTGTTATTTAAAGGGAATATTTAATGTAAATCTGTGGAGAATGTGTTTTGTGTCGTACAAAAAGTACCCGAACCCTTTAAGCAGAGTCCTTGCCCTTGGGTTTAGCTTTGAACATTAGCAGCCAGCCCAGCTGCCTGGCACTGTGGTTTGTGGCAAAAAGAAAAGGGAAACCTACAGCAATTGCCAAGGGTTTGTTGTGGTTAATTCAAGGTCAATTTGATATTTCCTACTGCTATAAACATGGTAATTGTTTCCAATTACCTTGAGGAACCTTCGAGACAGAAATGCTGTCATCTTCGAAAAATAGTGTGTTTGAATCTTACCAGCATTGTATTAAATCAGATAATAACATTTGGGTGCAGTTGTATACTTGTTTTATTTTTCAATTTCACCTTTTTGATCCACCTACACATCCTAGTTTTCAATTTCAAATTATGTTGTTGTCCCCCTTTGTTAAATAAAATTGAAAGTAGAAAATTCATTTTTTTTTTTTTTTTTTTTTTTCTTGAATTTATTATTTATTAAATGAAATTTCAAACAAATGATAATTTTGACTGATAACATGGTCGGGAAATTTTGATAAATCACATCTACCTATTGTTGTATGTACTGTACACACAATGTAATGAAGGTCCTTTAGTGCACAAACAGTTGTATAAACACCTGAAGTGAATTTATTTTTTAAGCACTACATGTAAGTATACGGCGCGTGGGAATTACATAGGGTTTTTATTGTTTTGGTTTATTTTGCTGGTTGCTTAAATATCTGCAGGGTGATGGGTTTTTATTTTACACTGTCTGCCCTAAGATTCAATTGTGCGAGACGCTCGTTAATCTATTTCTACCTCCATGGTTAAAGGAACATAACGGATTTAGTTTTGGCTAAAAAAAAAACAGTTGCTTGCTGTGTAAGCACTTTATGTACATGTTAATCAGCCATACATGTACATAAACTGACAAACCTGTAGAAGTTTGAGATCGATCGGCCATCTGGGTCACAAGAAAATAGTAAAAACAGATAAAAGATCTTGCATGACATCGATTAAAAAAATTTAAAAACCAGTGATAAACTCCAAACAGGAAATAATTTTTATTTATTTCTCATCAAAATGTGCAGTTTCAAACAGAAATATTTCTAGGGATGTTTTCTACTACAATCGTCATTCGACCTAGACCGTGTAAGTTTTATGTAAATCAGTGATCTTAGACGAGTATTGTTTGCGTTTTAAGAGAAGAAAGTGACGTAAAGCATTACAGTATGCATTACACCTCCATGCAACACGCACTTTGAATGCTGAAGTCAAAGACAAAAGTGCAAAGTACTACAAGTTGAGGCAGTATCCCATGAAAAAAAAGGTGGCTTGTCGTTAGCTAGGAAAACACATTCACCACTTATTGGGGGTACTCCACAGGTAATATAGAGCACTGAGGTCAGATGCAACTTTACTCGGCTGAGTCCGCCGTGGCCGCTAAATAACACTGTTTTATTTTGAGCTGATTTTTAAAGGCACTGGACACTGTTGGTAATTACTCAAAATGAATTGTTGGCATAAAAACTTACTTGGTTACGAGCAATAAGCCTTTTTTAGATATGGCGGACAACGTTATTATATTAGGTTTGGGTAAACTTGTCTTTATTTATACCAAAACCAAACAGTACACTCCTATCACGTCCGCCATTCCTCAAAAAGGCTAATGGAGAGCTGTTGATGGTCTAACACATTGTGAGAAACGGCTCCCTCTGAAGTAACATAGTTTTTGAGAAAGATGTAATGAAAATGCACAAAGTATGCAGGAGGGCAATGCAGTTTTCCCCCTTGCATAATGAAAGCTAAACGTATGTGAGGGCAACATTACTTTCACTAAAACATTTTTAACATTGCCTCCATAAAGTATGCGGCCTGAGTATTATGTAATTACCAATTTATGTTTATATTGCATAACATGTGTGCATAACATGTGTGCAAACAAATGTGTCGATGAAATTTTGGATTACGTTGTGAGTCATGAACCATTATCTATGTTGGTACATGATCGCATTCATGCTATTAATGTTACATGTAGGCTCCCATGCCTTGAATTTTGTTCTGGAAGGGGGGGGGGGCAGCAGCAATTTTCTTGTGGTAAGGGCACTTCTATGAGGAAAATGTCAATTTGTTAAATGGCACTCTATGTTATACACATAATGAATGTTTATGAGTGCAATGGTGCAAATATGTTCATGAGTTGAAAGATGGAATGTTCTATTCAACGAGGCAGAGCCGAGTTGAATGGAACATTCCAGCTTTCAACGAATGAACATATTCGCACCATTGCACGAATGAAAAACACTCATTATTTGTTTTATATAACATCCAAGTAGAACTTTGTAATTTTGATTGAAAGATACAACTTTCAAAACAAACAATTTCAACTGTAGAAGCCGAATGCTAGTAATTTTACTATGCCTTCTTGCAGTAACACCTGCTGCGTTACCAAAGACACGCGCACGCAGTGATGTTTTTACTCAGCTTTTTCGTTCCATCTGAAAAGTACCATTGCACGCTGCCAGCGTGCCAGCGTGCAATGGTACTTTTCGGATGGAACGAAAAAGCACGGTGAGTGACTCAGCGTGCATTGGTACTTTTATTTGCTATCACGTGACGGACAATCCTCCAATCAAATGGCAAGGATCTGCTTGGGTGTTATATAAAAGGCACCATACCACAGCTAAAGCACAGTGCACCACTGTAACTGCTGTGGGTGCCATGAGTTATTTCGAGGCATGGGCTAATATCTCTGGTACCTGCCTCCTATTATTAAACCAAACATTTTTTGATAACAATTGTTTGAAGTAAGGAAACCATTGCCAGCAGAAATCTGCAAATAATCAGACCTTCCTCTCTGCTGAAACTCTGCCTTTAAAAAAAAGCAGCCCCACAACGGGCTGTGCTCAATTTCAATACGTACAGCGACCTACATGTACTTTGTACATTATAACAACGTGGGGTTGTTTTTTAAGTGGTGTAACATGGCAAAACACGAAGAGCCGACAAAAAGTACTCGTCTAAGTGAGCTTTTGTGGCGCCAGACTCGCACTTTGACAATAAATACAGTCTGTAATGTTCCCTCTATCGTATTATTTTGACTTCCTTTCTTTCAAGCTTGATGCATCTTTTGCAAGATTTTTATTTTTAAGATGTTGTTTTTATCCTATTTTTAGCTTGATGGCCAATGTCCTGTTGTGGTCCCAGCCCCCCCCCCCCTTTTCTTATCTGCTTTCATTTTACACGTTATCTTTCATTTACTTTTGAGTGTTATGTACTTTGGGATAGTCCAATATTCCATTGAAGGTATAGGGCAGTATTGTGTTTTTTATATTCATAAACAAAAGTAATTTTCCCAATTATTTTGCTCAAGCTTTGTTTCAAATTTTTCCAAATACACTATTCATTATGTTTCAAGGTGATTTGGGTGAAAGTCCAAAATACAGAAACAAAAGTCAGGGATAATTGTTTTCTTTAAAAAAGGTCTGTACATCATTGGTAAGATTGAACATTATATACAAAACTTTAACCTGGGATAAAGATAAAAAACAAAAGCCGCATTTAAAAAATATACAAGCAATCATAGAAAAATTAACAAGTATGCAAAACAAGAAAACACTGTAAAGCTCATAATTACCTGCTGCAAGGTGAAACAATAATATCAGATAAAAAAAATGGTCATCTATAATATTTTGAAAGGCGGGTAATTTCTATGGTCTAAAATAAACATAAAAATTGTTCTGTGAAAAATAATAATAAAAGCCAACAGTACAAGGGCTTTTGGAAGTTCCTTCATAATTTTTACTTTCTCTGATGAACTGTTAATTGAATAGTAGTTTTAATGCAAGGACTAATTATGTGGATATAAGTATAGCTTTTCTGTAATTTGCGTTCTGTACAAAATTAAATACTCATAAAATAATTTTGTAAGAGTGCATTTTCATTAAAGGGAGAGTATACCTTTAGTAATTACTCCAAAACATACTTGGTAAAGAAGCACTGCAGCTTTTGATAATGTATTTATATTATTTTGAGAAACAATTTCCTACAAAAGAATGTAGTTTTAGAGAGAGGGATTCAAAACAAAGTTATCTGAGGAACTGTTTCTCAGATTTTGTATTTCAATTATGGATTATTTATCCGGGGCATAATGGCTATAAATTATTGTATCAAAACGCCACCTCGTTTGAAATAATATTTACATCGGCTAAATAATTAACAATTAAACAGTTCTAATTTTATGCTTTGCGTTTAAGTGCATTTACAAGGTAGCCTAAAATGTGAAGAATTGTGTTTTACCGTTTCTTCACAATATCACAATATTTACATGAAAGATTTGACCTGAAGGAGTTCAGTGTACTATTTAAAAAGAAAATCTAGGCAGTCAGTACAAGGAATGCTGAGCATTGAAAAGCAATGATGTTTGTTTCTAAAAATGGCTCAGTTCAGAGAAACTCTAATTTTGTGAGTTTTTTTTTTCTTGCAGAACTTCTGATAACAGTTGAGGGAAAAATTGTCTGAAAAATCGTCTGAAAGCAAATGTCCATTTCTCCTTTTTTTCTTTCCTCCTGGGCTTTTATAACAGCTCTTTTGTGGTTATCGAAATAAAGACGTTTGCGTGTATCGTGCTTGTTTGACACGTGCAGGCAACAGGTCTTTCGGGACCTTAATCTCGGCCGGAGAAAAGACTCCTCCCCGCTCATCCTCGTCGTCGCATCTTCGCAAAGATTGACCAAGAACATGTGAAAATAAAAAGCTTTTGCCTCATCGGGGAACGGGGGATGATGGTTTGTCGTTTATCTTGGGATGCTGCAGCGATGGTCAGGATGCACTAATGCCTGTATGATCTGGGATCTGACTATCGATTGTTAACTCTCTTGTTTGCCTCCAGCGGCTGGGCCAAGAAACTCGACACTACGCACATGTAATGTCAAACTTTGCACAAGTTAAGCATGGCAATCACTTGGATCTGGTTGTTTGTGAGCGAGAGGGATGGTGGTGTGCAGTGTTGCACCACTTGTTAGTTCCTAATGATTACCTCTAAGATAATCGTAGGGGAGATTGGTTTTAAAATGAAAATATTTGTGAAATTTCTTTTTGGTGTGAAATCTACACGTTGACTGGGGCTGTCAATCTAGTCGAAGGGCTTTAGAATTGACAATTGGGTATCTCTCTAACTACATAATGCACCTCCATGTCGACACTAACCGCCATTATCTCGGTCAGACCACACAGAAGGGTCAAACCTTCCAGTACATCAGAAGGGCACCAACCTTTTTGACACAGTGACCGATTTCCCTTGTTTAGCAGAGCAAAATGCTACACAAAATGCATCAGTCTCTACTCAAAGTTCATCATGTGCTATATACTCAATGTTAGCATTCAGTGTGCACAAAACAAGTTCAGTTTAAATAATTTGCTATGCAAAAATGCTGGATGAAATCGTTCCCTTTGACAGATTTGAACTTTCCAAATTCAACAGGCCTTGAACTTGGCTCTTGAACGGGGCATGGCAATTTCCTTTTTGGTACAGGACATTTCCATGAGGGGGCACAGCAATTTTCCATTTGGTAAAGGGCATTTCTATGAGGAAAAATCTTAATTTGTGTTGGAACCTTTCTGAGGGCACCACAGCAGGGCACCACGGCAACAGACCCTTCCCATGAAATATGTAAATTGCAAATAGCACATGCGCACTATAACGTTTTGGTTGGCAAAATGAGGGAACATTGCGCTGTTTTGTACACGGCTAATGGGTGCGTGACGCAGACGCGATTGTGCGTCTGCTTAGTGCACAACTCTATGGCGTTTGCCAACCAACAGGGTCTGTACGCATGCGTGAATGTAATTAGCAATTATGGGAAGGGTCTATTGCTCTGGGTGCTGTGGATTTTTCTCGAGGCCTGGGCCCAATTTCATAGAGCTGCTAAGCACAAAAATTTGCTTAGCATGACATTTCTGCCTCGATAAAAAAAGGATTACCAACCAAATTTCCACATGATTTTCAGGATGAGCAAACAACAGCTGAATACTAGTAACAAGCAAGATGCAACAAATATTAATTTGGTTGGTGATCCTGTTTTTATCAAGCAAGAAATTTCATGCTAAGCAAATTTGTGTCACCTACACGACCAGCCATTTGTAAAATTCGGGTAGCACTATTGAACTCTCAAATAATATCTGCAGGGGCCTCTACTAATGAAGAAATGACCTAAGATTTGATTGTTGATGGTGTCATACAGTCAGTGACTTAAACTATCTGTTTATATAGCACCTTTCCTTAAATGGTAAGGTGTACTTTTGGTAATTGTCAAAGACCTGAGTACCCCTGGTGTATCCAAGCATAAAGCATAAATAAATTAACCTGTGAAAATTTGGGCTCAATTGGTCATAAGAGTTGCAAGAAAATAATAAAAGAAAAAACTCACTCTTGTCGCATTGAACAGCCTGAGAAAATGTTCATGCCTGAGTGAAGCCTTTTTCAGACTCAAATTCTATGATGAAAATTACCTCTTTCTCTAAAACTACCCTTCCTCAAAGGAGGTCGTTTATTACAAGGTTGTATAATATCAACAGCTCTCCAGCGTGGTGTTACCCCAAGTTTTTATGGTCATTATCTTCTGGAGAAAGCACCAAAAGTACACCTGCCTTTAAAGACTTTGGTCGGCAATTTAATACCCAGTCTTGTGATCGCTCTTTCCAGTTTGGTGATGTTTATTGTCGGGTTATTGTAAAAGGTCTGCTTAGCTCCACATAAACCTATTTTGTACAATTTTGCTTTTAATGTTTTCAAGTAATTAACCACAAGGGGAAACTGGCGTGGTAAATGTTTATTTCAATTTTATGGGGACAAAACAAAGAATCGTTTTGCTAGAATGGGATTTTAATCTGCCGACTTCCGGATTAATGTGCAGCCTGGGCTATCCAGTCATAAGGTTGGCGGTCTCCCTGTTTCACAGATAATAAGGATGTAAAACAAGGAACCGATAAAAACACACCGAATGATATCAACAATTGTAATCAGAAACAGGATTCCGTGATCCCCCTGAATATGAAACTACTAATTAAAACTACTACATGTACAATAAAAAGAACTATTCACCAAACAGCAATACACTTCATCAATGCAGACAATGCATTTTAATATATCAATAATAAAAAATTGATTCAAATAACAGAGTGACTATAAAGAAAGAATTGGGCCATGGCTGTATTCCAAAGTATTGAAATTAATCAATGAACAGAAAAACAAGAACTGCAAAAGTGATCAATTTGACAAAAGGGATAAAGATGTGATAAAAAGGAGAAAAAAAAGTTTGGTAAATTTCTGTTTTGGGGAGGAGGGTTGCGGCGAAAAGTCATTACAACCAACTGTAACCTTCGGATGGGTTGAAAACCGTTGGTCCTGTGTGTTGTGTATTGCGCGTAAAAGAACCCAGTGCAAGGGGTTCGCCCTGGTGTTCATGGCTGTGGCTGCTGTATGCGCCATAGCAACTTGTAAACCCTTATAATGTGCTACAAAATTGGGTCTCAAATTTCTTAACTTCAATAACCTATCTTTCTGTAAAATTTGTACTCTGTAAGTGCCTTGAGTACCTTGTTGGTACAAATGTTCGCTAAAACTATAAGACTTTCATATTATTATACTATAGTATTTATTATTAACCTTAAATGTTGGTTTTAATATATCAATGTGGTGACTGCTTTTTATCCAACACGCCTATGTACCACATTTATTTGCTGAGCAAAACATAAGTGAGGCACCATGAAATTTTGGCTGGTAACTTAGTTCTGCTTAGCAATGTTATTCTGTTCTTAGCAACTTTTTGTGCTTACAGACTTTATGAAATCTGGCCCTGAAATTTTACCCTGCAAAAGTTGACAAGTTTCATAAACAGTTGTTTAAAAATGAGGCTTTGAATTGTTGTGAAATTATGTCCTATTCTTGACGTGTGCTTGTGTTTTTTCTTTCCCCATCTATTTTACCTACCCTATAGGACTTTGTGACTCCGATACCGAAGCTGAACAATTCGTACCCGACTTCCAGAATGAAAATGGTAAGTCAATATTCAGTGTAATTTAGGGGAGATGGAGGGGTAAGGGAAGTCGGGGGGGGGGGGGGTATGTATGTTAGATTTTGGTATATCACATCTTTCTCCGCCCTAATCGCCGAGCAGTAATAATATTTATTTATCAGTCACTTAGCAAGAGCAATATTCTTAGTGAATCACAACCTCGTCTCAGTCGTTCTTTCTCGCTGATCACTGTTGTGATTTTGTTATTATTCTAAGGATTGAGCATGTTTTCAAAGCTGCCAGGTTTGCGGCGGATATAGATGGCGGGAAAATTAGCGAAGGATAGAGCAGTGTTTTTCAGCTTATTTATTGAGAGCCAGATGAGTCCATCAAGTTTTGTCCCCTCGGAAATGTGTTGCTTATATATACAAGATAACCTTTTTTTGCCTTTGAGACAAAAGGGTTGAAACGCCAGGCCATCAACCATTAATTTTTGTACAAACTTTTTCTCGGAGAAGTGTCATTACATGTATTTAATTAACAGATTGTTTATTTAACCTGTACACATGTAGACAGAATCAGTTTTTCTTTTTTTTTCTTTCTTTTTCGAGAGACTCTCAAGAACAATCCAATGAAAAATGGTTGTATGTCTTTCGACTTGCTCCCCAAAACAAAGATGTTGTGATTATCAGGAGCTTGCCAACATATATTAAGTAGCTCTGCTATAATGGTTGAGCACTTGCATGTAAAATCGGGAGGTTGCAGGTTCAAATTCAATTGTAGTTCAGTTTTCTTTGATCAACCCTAAATTTGGAAATGGTGTCAGACATATTTCATGAATAAACTGAGCAATAATTTGTGTATGAAAATGAACAGACCAATATAATCTGAATGGTGACGAGTGTTTTGGGGTGTTAAAGGCACAATGGACACTATTGGTAATTATTAAAAAAAATTGTAGCCCAAAAACTTACTTGGTAACAAGCAATGGAGAGCTGTTGATAGTTTAAAACATTGTGAGAAACGGCTCTCTCTGAAGTAACGTAATTTTTGAGAAAGAAGTTATTTTCCACAAATTTGATTTCGAGACCCCTCCCGAAATCAAGCATCTGAAAGCACACAACTTCAAGTGACAAGGGTGTTTTTTCTTCCATCATTATCTTGTAACTTCGACGACCAGTTGAGTTCAAATTTTCACAGATTTGTTATTTTGTGCATTATGTTGAGATACACCAAGTGAGAAGACTGGTCCTTGACAATTACCAATAGTGTCCAGTGTCTTTAAAGTTTGCACTGGAAGGGTATCAAATACAAATGCATTTTAAACTGTTTTATCATGAGGTTGTTAAGGGACTTGCACTTTTCCCCCTCATTTCATAACGACTCAAGTCAAAGCGATTGCGTCAGAAAATGGAATTTGACCTATGGAGCCCCCTCTCCCCTTAAAGGGGCTGTGGTCTGTTTGGTTCGTCACGTGGTCATCATAATTGTGTACTTTGCATCAAGTCGTTAAAATAATTTGAGGGTATATTATCTATTAAATGCAAACACATATTTGTTGAGTTTCTGCTGTTCACACAAGCTTAGTTCTGTGTGGTTTGTGTTAAGTGTTCTTGTTTGAATCTTGCCCGTACAAGAAAAAGAAAAAAAGGCTGTAATGAATCCACGTGACATGCACCTACCATAAAACTGTCACTCAACGAGGATTGGGCAAAGTACTGGATACGCGGCTGTCATTTCTATAAAATATTTTACCAATAGTCCACATGTTCCTTCCCCATCAAAAATTTTACCCCGAAAATTCAACTAGTGATGTGCCCAACACGCACTTACACTATTTGTAAGTTCATCATACTTTTTATTTCTAATTGGTGATGAGAAACTGCAGACTGCAAAAATATTGCAAAAACTAGTTTGTTAATCCGGAGGTCGTTGGTTCAAGTCCCGCTCGAGTAAATTTTTCTTTGTTCAAATCTAAACTAAATCAAAACCTTATATTATGCAATGTCCTGGATGTATCTTTCCTGGTCTCATATTTTGTGTGCTTCGTTTAATATGATTTACCTTTGTAAATTGTTGTTTATTAAAATTGTTTATACCACAGTGTAATTAGAAAGAAACTATTCTTTCCGGTGAATCTGTGCAGGTGGCTGACAACCTTGGCCACTTCATTAAAATCCCACACGTGTATTGGAAGAACATTGGCCTAGTTGTTTTTAAAGGTTTTCTTTTTCAAAACCCACGCAAGTAAATTGTTACCCCCCCCCCCCCCCCGCAACAGGAGTCGAGAAAGTTTCGAGTATCTTAGCACAAATGCAATGTAATGTTTTCTTGGACCCCAGAGATTTTGAAGGAACATTACAGAGTTGTTAAGAAAAAAACTTAGTCTAAGATCACAGATTTACATAAAACTTACACGGTCTAACGATGATTATAGTAGAAAACAACCCTCAAAATATTTCTGTCTGATGTCATGTTTGATGAGAAATAAATAAATTAAATTTCTTGTTTTTGGAGTTTATCGTTGAGTGAGCGCTTTATTCATTTTTATTTGTTAAAGCGATGTCATGCAAGATGTGTAATTGTTTTGTTCACTATTTTCTTGTGACTCAGATGGCTGATCGCTCTCAAACTTTTTCAGGTTTGTCAGTTGATGTACATTATCGTGGATTACATAGAAGTGTATACATTTTGTACACTGCCAACAGCTGTTTCGTTAGCAAAAACCAATTCTGTAATGATCCTTTTTAAATCAAAATTGTCCGTTTTCTCTCCCTGTCAATCGACGCCAAACTTTAAATGGTCTGATAAGCCCTTTCAAAATTTGTTTATGGTTTATTTTATCGTGTCCAGCAAGTAAGGAGTGCATTTTTAATATGAATGGCTTTATAATATCACTATTTTGAATTTGAAATAAACCATTTATCATGACACTTTCTGTCAAAATGGTGTTTGTTCACTTACCCAGCGAAGTGGAAAAGATAAATTGCTGTTTCCACTAGTTTGAATACAACTTCCATTAAAAAAAAAATATAATAATAATAGTATTGATGCAAGCGTGTGAATTTATGGTTTTTGTTTGACAAGAAAAAAAACCCTGAGCATCTTTCCATAACAATAGCTTTTCCGACAAAAGAACTTCATCTTTTTATAACAATAGGGTTTCCGATTTGTGCAGATGCACTGTGCGAACAATGGACAATTTCGCTCAGCAGTTCATTTTGCACTAATGGACCATGGATTTTGTTTCTCATTTTGTCCTATTATTCATTCTTTTTTTCCCGATTTTTTCCCCTCCATGTTTCTATTTTTTGTTCACCACAGCATACTTCAATTCTCAAACCATCACTTTGAAAGTGTAAACGTGTTTCGACTGTAATCCCTCAACAAAATATCACACAAAAACTAGATCACCAAATATGACAAACTTTTCCATACAGAGCATGGTCATATCATGGAGCTAATGTGTTGTTAACTAAATTTGGGAATAAATTTCCTTTTTCCTAAACCACTGATTGGTGTTCAGTTCTGTTTAAAAATACAAAATGGTAATTATGGTCTCATATTTGGACCCCACCAAAGCTGCAAACTTTCCCTGATTAAATTCTACTAAAAGTTCCATGAAAGTTAAACCAATCTTTTCCATTTTCTGTTCCAGAAAAAATATATGAAAATCTTACTGGATTATGGAAATATTTTCCTGTTATGTTGATTTCTAAATGTCTTTACGAGCCCGATTGTTGTTCAAAAACTTCCTGGAAGGAAGATGCAAATATTTTCAAGTCTGCCCTACCACCAGGCTGTGCCCTACCACGGTACACCTTTATGTTATGAGAACTTCCGACATCTATGTTCCGATACTCATGTGTTTTTTTCCTAACCCTAACCGTAACCATCACTTTAAGCGTGTAAATCATCAAGAGTTATTTTTTTTGTGTTAGAATATATGGACCAGTCACCCCCTACCAGAGTGCTTCTCAAACAACTACTACTAGACATTTTTGCTTGCCTTTTAGAGAAAGACTCTTTCTAGGAACAGACTTGAGAAACTGTTGGCATTGGCAAGACTAGTCCTTTTGGTCATCAACAGTTTGCAATCAGTTATTTCTTCTTGCGTAATCTTTTAATAATCACATGGCCTGGAGTTTTAGTGTTAATACTTTGATCACTAAGAAGATCCATGCTTTTTGATCAATGGATCGCTGATAAAACTTGTGTGCCACAAATATTCATTGAGAAATTAGAATCAGCTGTTGCAAACTGCTTACCAACCAAAAGGACCTATTGTTTAAATGTAAAAAAATAGTTAATGGTCTGACGTTTCGACCCTAGCAGAGTTGATCTTTCTCAAAGTATTTTTCATGTAGCCTTCTCGAGATAAGACTCTGTTCGGGTCAAAATGTCAGACCATTAACTATTTATTTGCACAAACATTCATTCAACGATTTATTTTGTTCAGAAGTTTGTCTACTAAAATATTATTTTAGTATGTTATTCTTGTGTCTGGTGGAGAAGAGAGCATTAGGAAAATAGACATCTGTTCCTTAACCTTTGGTTTGGGAAACACGTATCTTTCCTTAGTCCCAGGAACTATTGTAAAAGTTTCTATTCTAATTCCATTCCAAACAAATGCGCACCAACAAAAAACTTGTGGCAAATTTTCTTAGAGGAGCACCCCCTTTAAAGAAAGTGGAAGTTTCTGATTGACTGGCAATAATGAAAAGCTTCCTATTGATGAACCCATTGCCCAGGGGGGTGTTTCTTGGAGGAGTCCAGGCTGTAAACAAGTCAGCAAGTACTGGCCATATAGGGATCACCTCAGATGCAAAGTCTGCTAAAGTCTGGTGTGGGTTCCTATTGCACTGGTAGTGTTAAGTGTACATGTCCACTGGTATTGCACATAATAATATGAAGGCTGGATTTAGAGGGTATACTTTTTTTATGTACTTTTTCCTAACAAAAAACACAATGTCCACAGATTTACATTAAACTTGCACAGTTTGACGATTATGATAGTAGAAAGCTTCCCTTGAAATTGTACTTACTGAGGTGCTGTAGTTTTTGAGAAATGAGTAAAAGTAATCATTTTTGTCTCAGTTTTTGCATGTAAAAACTTAGTAACCAGTTATGCTATGGTTTTGGTATAATATCATAACTCGTTAAGGGGATTTTACATGCTACCAAAAACTACACAACCTTAGTTAGTAATATTTGAAGGGAAGCTTTCCACTACCATTATCTTCAAACCCTGTAAGTTTAATGTAAATCTGTGGACATTTTGAAAAAGTACCTGAATCCTTTAACAAAGCCGGGTGGATTTCACAAAGACTTCAGACTCTAGACTTATCTGGAGTTTAGGACACAGGACTAGCCTAAAGTTTGTAATAACTCCCAGGACTAGTCCTAAGCATGGATCGGATTTCTACCTCCATGTCCTAAGTTAGTACTTGTCTCCTAAGTTACATGTACGTAGGACTTAGGCTACATGTTGTCCTAAGCTTGTAACTCTCCCTGATTCTGCAGAAAGTTCCCTGAAAATAAACCAATTTCTCCATGTTCTTATCTACAAATTTGTCAATCTTCCTGATTATGGAAACGTTTTCTCAATAACTTACAGTTGTACAACTTATCGTAGTCATGTAGATTGCTGCAAAATTTTGAACTGTTGTTTTTCAACCCCAAAACTTACTTGATATTAAAAAGGGTTCGTCAGAGATTTGCCCATTACTTTGTAGTCTGTGGTATAATTGTCGTGGTGGAAAACTTCTTTTTTTTTGCTTGGAATGCTGTAGGTTTTGAGGAAATAAGTAGAACAAATAATTTGGATCTTGCTTGAGTCCCAAAAACCTGGATATTTGGAAACAGAGATAAAGTTGGGTTGTTTTTCTTACCTTTTCTCGTTACTCTTATGATCAATTGAGTTGAAACTTTCACATGTTTACTACTATCTCATTTATGTAGACTTACAATTATTGGGTGGCGTAAAGTGGGGATAGATATTGGTCTTTTACAATTACTAATGTTCTCCCCGTGCTTAAAGTTAGTTTCAAAATTGGAAAGTAGCCCCAATCACTATTTGGAAAGAAATTCCACCTGAACTGCTTCCAGTTTAAATACGATTTTGTTTCACTTCCTTGCATTATGGGGCAAAATTGGCATGTGTATTGAATCACAACAAAATGCGGAGAGGGTTTAATTATTTTTTTAATTTTAAACTTTAGCCTTCGAGAAAGACTCTGCTAGGGTCGAAACGTCAGGCCATTAACTATTTTTTGCATTTTTAATTTTTAAATGGGCAGGGACAAAAAATATTTCTTTCAGAGAGCTTTTGCGAACAATCTATGATGCTGAATATAATCACACTTTCTTATGCAGCTGGCCACGAAGTCAAAGAAGTCTGTTCCATTTCCAGTAAATCCCATTCAGTTGAAAAGGCGATTACATAACATCATTTCATATCAGCTATAATTTAAGTGTGTTTTTTTGTATATAAAGTCCTTGATCAAACAAAACAAAAACCAGGCCAGCATCAAGCCCCCTAACAACAGCACATAATGCAGATCACCGGTTGCTAGCTATTAGGCCAAGTGAAAAAAAAATATACCAGTTGAGCATCCGGATTTTCCAAAAAGAGGAGGATGAGGGCATTTTGATTTTGTATTGTTTATTTCTTTCGAAGGCAGGCTTCTAAGCATTTTAGTTCAAACTGGCCACCAATGTTTCAGTTTTAAAGTAACAACTTACTTTATAAGTAACAAGTTCTAATGAGAGATTTTCTAGTTTAAAGGCAGTGGACACTTGGTAAATACTCAAAATAATTGTAAGCATTAAACCTTGCTTGGTAACGAGTAATGGGGGGAGGTTGATAGTATAAAATATTGTGAGAAACAGCTCCCTCTGAAGTAACATAGTTTTTGAGAAAGAAGTAATTTTCCATGAATTTGGTTTCGAGACCTCAGAATTAGATCTGAAAGCACACAACTTTGTGTGACAAGGGTGTTTTATCTTTTATTATCTCGCAACTTCGACAACCAATTGAGCTTAAATTTTCACAGGTTTGTTATGTTAAATGCATGTTGAGAAATACCAAGTGAGACTACTGGTCTTTGACATTACCAATAGAAAATAAATGAGAAATACTCAGAAAAGTTGTCTTCTTGAAGAAAGAATAAATATAAAATAAGAAAAAAAAGGATGCGGATTCAAAAAAGGATGAGGGAGGGGACAATCAACTGGTATTTTTTAAATTATTATTTTGCCTTATTTGTTTGTATCATCGGGTAGAACCTCCATGTTATCATAGAGCACCAGCCTAGCTGTGTTTGTGTCAAGCCATTCTGGTTTTAATATCGGTTACATTAAACTGCTTCGATATATCACAGTAGGACCAGTGTACATATTAAAGTCAAATCAGTTTTTGCCTCAGTGTCCCAAATGGACTGAGGCTACACTCACAGAGGGGTTGGCTATTGCCATTTCCCTGAGGTCGTAAGGTCAAGTTGTTGACTGCAATCATCAAGTACTTTTGACAGCTGCATGACATGTGACAGGGGTGGGCTAGTCCATTTCGGGAGGAGGTTGGTCTGTTTTGGGGAGCTGTTCGGAGGGGCAGTGATGTGTAAGGGATCGTGACTGCAATAAAATCATTCACTTATTGGACTGGTTGATTTGAGGCATTTTTTATATGTTATTTTGGTTGGTGCCTTTTGTATGGCCATCATAGTAAGTAGATAAAGTTAAAGGTTACATTAGGTACCAGTTAAATCGTTTAGTAATGACCCTGTTGATTAGAAATCAATAACAAATATTTGAATCTGAGAAACACATATGTCATGCATGAAATCGCTTTGTCAGATTTGTAAGGGTCGGTGTCCGTTCGTGAATGTTGTGGCCACAGATTGGGTTGGTGCCCACTGACGCTTCGCTTTACAAGGATGCATTCTATTACGGTCATGTGAAAATACCAAGACAGTTTATTTTTTCTTTAGGCCTAACAAAAAAATGTATGTTGGATTGCCCTATCCCGACCGACCGTAAAATGAGGTTTTCCCATGTTTTCTTATCTTCAGAATTGTGATTTCATAAATATTTAATGCTCTCAAAATGGTAGATTTGACACAAAGATTTGTTTTCGGCCGACTACGATCGACAACAATAACTATCCAGTGCAATCATGGTGCAACACAATCATGCTATTCAATGTTCACAAAAGCGCAACTGAGGTCGATTTACCCCTCACACACATCAAACTACATGCGCCCGTTTATCTGATGTCACGATTTCACAAGGAACCAGTCTAACAATCCATTGAACAACAGAGGGCGCTGTTGCAAGTAATGCCCTTATATGGTATGGCTTGTTTATTGAACAGACAAAAAACATGGTGAATGAAATGACTCTTGAAATTGTTTTTGAAGGAATTTGCCAAAATAAATGGCACAAAAAGAGTGCCTCGAAGCAAGATGTATAAGATAAAGTACCTTGCTTCTTTGACAACTTGATCTTTCATGAAATGTTATTGCAGTTTTGGGAATGCTTTGCCATCTCAAAAAAAAAAAATAATAATATTATAATCGACCGACCCACCCAAACAAAAAATCGGGTGAAAGGGCAATCCAACATTTTATTTTTTTAGGCCTTATCTCAACAAGTATCTCAACACTGTATTCAACTGAAACTTTCATAGGCGACTTCTATTGTATCTTTCTTGACAATTTTGCAAATAAATCGGCATTACATCAACACTCTTTTCATGAAAAGGTTGAAAGGATACACATCTACAAGTTCACATGATCAAAAAAAAATTACCAACCACTGACCAGTATGTATGTAATGTCATTTGGTTTTACCCCTACACTGAAGTG
Source organism: Asterias rubens (assembly GCF_902459465.1). Taxonomy (NCBI): domain Eukaryota; kingdom Metazoa; phylum Echinodermata; class Asteroidea; order Forcipulatida; family Asteriidae; genus Asterias; species Asterias rubens. The sequence goes on along the minus strand of NC_047064.1, from coordinate 17,596,303 downwards.
TAAAGCACTGTATACTCCATTTTAAAACATTTTTAAACACAGCGAACTCCCTGAAATGTAGTTGATGTAACTCTTTCTTCTTCTTCTGAGCTTTGAGTCCACTAGCATGAAGGGCTCCCTCTATCATTTTAATCACAATTCAGTTGTTTGAGTTGTGGCTTGATTATAGTGCTTATAAGACAATTTTCTGCAAAAGCAACAAAATGTGTAGGAATCCAGCAGCAAATGGTACATTTTTGTCTGTCAGCATTTGTGCTTAGCTATATTTAGAAAACAACAGTCTCTATAGTCTGAACATCTGACGTCATTCTTTGAGGCCCTTGAAAAACGCCAGAGACCTGCTTCCAAAACCGGCGTGTAGATTCACCTTTGACATCAGTCATCTCACATAGAGATACACAGTCAAATTATATTGCGGATTTGACAGCAGTGACTGTTTGGGCATCTATGTCACTGCATGTTTATCATATCATTGTATCCAATGGAATCACTGGATCTAGCGGCAGGGACCTGTCTTTATCCTTGTGGATAAAGACAGGGGCCCAGCCTACACAGTCTCTATAGCTCTGTTGTTATTAATTTATATGTGCCGTTGGCCAACTTGTGACTATAGAGGGGGCTAGACTATGATATTGTGGTGGAACTCTTCATGCTGCCACAGCTTGTGCGTATCCACAGCGACTATTAGAATCTATTCAAGGGGTGGTTCATGTACATTATACTGTGTCAGTTTTTGGAAGAATACCAATGGGCCAAAATCTAATTTCATAAACGTACATGTAGGGTCATATTGTGCATGTTCTTTGGATATGAGCTTGAAAGAATATTATGTGTCTGAAAGAATATTATGTGTCCGAAAACAAGAAGAGGGCAATGGTAGTAAACATCCTGCGAAATTATTTCGTCTGAAGTGCCCTTGGTGATATGTAATCGGTAGGCCTATATAAACAAGTATACATGTATGTCAAAATATTTGAATATAAATACCAAAAGATCGCTAAAGGCGACTCAGCATTACAAAGTTCAGAGAAATGGCATTAAAGCTGAAGACAACCAGAAAACATGTTGAGAAAGACTTATTGCATAAATATTTTTCCAAAAAGCCCTTTCTTATCTATTTGATGAGCAATATTGAACTCTTGTTAATGGCAGTCATTGGCAGGAAGTGTCTGGAGCAGCATACATTATGGTTTGTCTTGCAGTATGGGACATAATATGTACAGTACCTCTGTGTGTAGAGCATTTCAACCAATAGAAGCCTTCCCCTTTGTGTCGTTGTCGTTGTCGTTATCGTTTTCGTTATCGCTTCAGTGTGACTTGGCCTGTTGACCTGAAAGAGTGTTTCGGCATGTCAATTTTTGTTAGCATTTATTTATTTATACATGTATTTTTTTTTTATTATGTGTTAAACAAAATTATGTAGATGCTGTGTGAATTTGCAACCATTGTCATACACCCTCTTATAACTATACCAATCATAACCTACACAAACCTAGACACAAAAGATGGCAAGAGGGGAACATCAAGAGGCTGACCTGGTTCAGGCACTTGTTACGAGAAAAAGAGAAAAAAATACACACACTAAAAATGCTTTACTCTTTTACCGCCCTATTTATTTCTGTAGCCTCCATTTTCCCACATTGATTTCTTTCCCCTTAAATGGCTCTCTATACAGTCATTAGTAAATTGGGTGACAAGACTGAGATGCGGTTGAGTGCTCAAAAGAGATATAACAAACAAAAATTATAAAAATATGACGGGGTATATAATACAGTCAGTACAAAATGTTTCAAGTCTAGGTGCTGTCGAGAGACAACTGTGCCCTATTTCATGGCTCTGCTTACCTTAGAATTGGTGCTTACAGATGCAGGGAATTCCACGCTAAGGTCAAGCGTGTTTTGCAGGAATTTTTGCTCGAGTGTGTGCACACTCTATGTTACTAGGCATTATTTGCTAACTGACCAGAACTGATTAGTTTACACCATTTTACTATGTTTTTGGGTTTTTATTTGCTTTGAAGTTGGGTACTAGTGTTTCTCAAAAATATAGTTTGCTAATAAAATTGGTAGGCGACAAACTGGTTCACATACACTGTCGCTAACAGAACATAAATCTTTTCCAGATTTTGTTTATTGCCCTTGGAAGAAAAACAATCAGAAAACTGTTGATTACATGTAGGTAGCCTGAAAATATTGCTAACTCTACATTATATAAACAAGTAGGTCAGCGCTTGTGCTAAATTGTTTTTTTCCCTTTTTTTCCAAGTACCAAATATCATGCCTGGTTGCCAGTTAAAACACCCGCGTACCAGTCAAAATTCTCTCCAATTGGTCCAGCTGACTAGTTCAACGTTGAAAACAGCCCTAATTTTGATATATGCAATATGGACTTAGTTGTTATTCAAATGAACTAACTGATCCTGCTTGCCAGTAACTGAGAAAGGTTAGAAATCTGCAAACCTTGAGTAACTTCCTGAAAAAGCAAAACAAAAAATTCACATAACCCCCAAAACACATGTAAACAACGAACCCCACGCAGATGTGCAAAAGCTACCTATGTGGGATTAAATTTATCTTCATACTAATGATCATCAACTCTGTTTTTCATGTTAAAATATGAGTCTTCTCTCCTCCCCCCTCCTCCCCACGTCTCATTAAACAGATTATAAATGACCTGCACACCTGATTTTTCCCTTAAATATCCTTGAATTACTACTTACATGTGAAGGTTCGTCTCATCATTAAAGCTTCGGTTGTTATTTTTTTTTTTTTTGGGGGGGGGGGGGTGAATCCAGTAGGCGTTTAGTTTTCTCAGAATTTTCCAAGATTTCATGATTTTCTGTAAATCTCCTTGAGCCTTCAAATTTTCTCGAAAGAAAGCAAAGCAGTCACCAAAAGGAGACAGACTTCAGCATTGTGTGTTTGTTTTGTTTGTTTTGTTTGTTTGTTTGTTTTCGGATTTTTTGATTTTTTTTTGATTTTTTTTTATTTTTTTTATTTTATTTTTTTTTTTGGGGGGGTGATTTAGGATGATCTTCCTGTCAAGGGAATCTGGCATACTCCTACTAAGGGGGTATAAACACCAAGCTGGCAAAAGCTAATCTCCAACTAGAAGACTCTACTTTCTAGTAATTGGTAGGATTCGAACCCCAGACCAAAGCTTGCTTCCAAATTGTGAGGTTTTTATTTATTTACCAATTATATTCTAAACTATCAATGATGTTGAATGTGTTTTCCCCATCCACTTGTCTTCTTTTGTCTTTTCACCACTTTTTTATATATTTTGTTTTATTATATTTGTATATAAAGTTTACCTTAAAGTGTGGATGGTTCCTATTGTACTAACTCTGTTGTAATTGAATGGGACACAGAACCAACCAATTAACTTCAGTTAACTGTACTTTTTGTTCACATACTGTAAAAAAAAAGAGAGTTGAGAGATGCCGCTCTTAAAGTCTCTGTTTTATAAAGCTCTTTGCCCATCCCCCCTTCCCATTGTAAAATTTTCTTTTGTAAGTAGAAACTTTATTTGAATATAAGATTGATTTATTTGTCGGTGTATTAAAGATATAGCCGCTGGCAAAATGGCAAATTACTACACCGTTGTTTCCTTACATGTAGATTAAGACATATAATGTATAGGGGGGCAAGGAACAGCCAATTCTCCTGTCTCAAAAGCAAGAGATTTATTGGACAATTTTATTTAAAAGGTGTCTTGTCGTGAGCAGAGCGGTCGCTGTGCTTTGAACTGCGTGTCAGAATCAAATTGAAATCGTACTCAAGTTGTATTATGATGACCACCCTTTTAAAAGGCAACATTGCTTGTTTGTGATTTTACAGCCGGGTTTGTAAACACAACCCCCTGAAATAAAAGAATCATGACAAAAACGGGCGAGCTTATTCTCACAATGGTCGTGTGGGAATAATTGGGGATAGAACCGGACGGCCCGACACTGACTGAACGATGACAAAAGCAGCGAGGTGCTTGCAGCTTTTCTCCGAGAGCCGGTTACTAAAGGCCCTCTGTGATTGAGAAGTCTCGAAATCAATATTGATATAATCATCGTAGAGGTAACGGGAAAAACTATGCCTTAATGAGGGAATTGTATATTGCTAATGGGCATTGAACGCAGATCGCCGTAACACAAAAGAAGACCATTGCCAAGTAGTAAAAAAAAGTCACGGATGAGCTGAGCCTTTAGAAAATTATAAATTGCTGTACAGACGGCCAAGAATAGTCCAGGAAGTTGTTTAACATTGTAAGTGAATAAAAGTTATTTTAAACAAATGAACATGAGTCGGGGGCCGACTAAGAAACAATAGGAAAAATCGACGACAAATTATAAATTTGAAGGACTCTGATTCGGAGATGTTTGAGTTTTTTTTTGCTTCTTCACATGTTTTTCAAGAAATCAAGTTGATGAGAAAGGTTGCAAGAAATGTTCCAGTGAGTTGGTCAAAGATAACCATAATACTGATAATACATGTATAAGCTATCGGGAGAGTTCTCCTCATTCATTTCGGCTGATTAACAAAAAACAAAAAAATCCCCCACAAAAACATCAAGAGAAACACCATAAAGAATGCTCCAGATTGCACAGTATGTTTTCTAAAACCAAGATAAATACAAAGTAGAAACATTCCAAAGACCTTGTTTCAACCCTAAACTCCCAAGAGAAATACATTGTAGCTAGGAACTTGTAAGGAGTATTTTTTAGGGATAACGCAAAAAATCTGCAGTGGTTTTATGTCCATGCAAACAGAGACACTTTTTTCAGATTGACATTTGTTTAAAATCCCTTTCTCTACAGCCCCATTCCTAAGAAGGGAATCGTGGTAATTCCTCAAAATAATGACAAGCATAAAACCTTTCTTGGTGACGAGCATTGTGAGAAACAGCTCCCTCTGAAGTGAAGTAGTTTTCAAGAAAGAAGTAATTTTCCACGAATTTGATTTCGAAACCTCAAGTTCAGAATTTGAGGTCTCGAAATCAAGCATCTGAAAGCACACAACTTCGTGTTTTTTTCTCTCATAGTTATCTCGCAACTCCGACGACCAATCGAGTTCAAATTTTCACAGGTTTATATTTTATGCATATGTTGAGATACACTTAGTAAGAAGACTGGATTTTGACAATTACCAATAGTGTCCACTGTCTTTAAGGTTCCCTTTAAAAAAAATCCTTCTGTGGAAGTGGCTCTTCTTCGAGACTAGACCAAAGTTTTTCTGCCATCCCTTTAAATAGAGCCACCATGTCACATGAGGCAATTTCACAGGAAACCTGTTCCAAGAAATCTCTTAGAAGAAAAGGAATTCACATTTGAATGTTTGCATTTTTTCTTGGGGATCGTGTCACACTGTTGAACAAAAACAAATTACTCATGTGCTATCAAACTGTTCCTGTAGCATACACTGCAGTTGGTTGCCTCCTAGTTGCCTACAACAAAAGTTGCCTCGTGTGACAAGCCCCCTTGATACAACAACAAAAAAGCATTATTTTTGATTCATCGGCAAATTAGTGAAGACTTGCTTAAGTAACTCTCGTTGACATCCCTTCTTCTGACGAACCACTGGGTAGCCTTGGCAACTTCGGAGTCACTTTGTAAGACGCAGAACTTACATAATGTTACGGTACACATCATGCTCTGTGGAGTATTCTTTTGTGTTTTCCTATTCAAAGCTTTTTTTTCCTTCTGAATGCATACCTACCGACTTAGTACAAGGACAAATGTATATATAAAAAAACTCAACAAATAAACCAGAGAATGCCTTCATGTTATTCAACAATTAGAAATTGAAGAATAGAAGAATCAATTGTCTGTTCCCTGACATTTATGGTGATTTGTAACTTAAGCCACGTTCCTATAAGCTAGGAGGCATTAATCTAGAATGACTGCTACCAAGGAAGACAAAAAAACCAATTGCTCCCCTGTTATGAACACGCAGCTAAATTACACATATCTTCTTTTCTTCAACTGCGTGTTCGTATCAATAGTCAACGTCTTTACCAGACCCCTGCAGATTGTGTCTGAGAGTGGTTCGGACAAATTAAGGGGGTTGGTGATTTTTTCGCATTGGCTTTTGATGGCTTTTGAGCGGGGAGATAACCAAGGTCAAACAATATCCAATTCATTGGCCAGACTGGGTTCAACTTACCTGGCTGCGGTGTTGCAGTCTTTTATCTTGAACAGGGGATAGTTCTGTCGTCATTTCGGTCTATGAAAATCTGAAGAGTGAGAAACTTCATTTGAGTTGAAGGAAAGCATTTTTTTGTTTTGGAATCCACGTCTTGACAATCCCCGTCCAAGACAAAGGCCCAATTTCATACAGCTACTTTAAAAGCAGGGAATGGTGCTTAAGCTGGCAGTACAAAAAGTAACCGAGCTAAGCATAACAAAATTACGCTTACCAATCGTAAGGTTACCAGCCAAAGTGTCATGTCACTGTACAAGTTATGACTGGTATCTCGCTCATCTGCTCAACAAAAATTTTTTTTAGCACTGTTCTCTGCTGAAGCAGCTTTATGAAAATGGGCAAAGTTTCTTACCAAGTAGGCTTTCTCAAAAATACTAAATAAAAGAGAGTAGTTTCCTACGTTTTGGAGTGAACAGGAAGTTTTGTGGGCATGCTATTTTGGGATAATAGCCCAGAGCCTGTTTAGCACACAGAATGCAAATTTACAGTGTACAAATGTACGTAATGTTTTGCCCTTTTTTATTGGTGTGTGTAAGTGATGGGTTGTCAATCAGATCCAAACAGTGGTTCTGCCGCCATAAATCAGTGCCTAAAATAATCTGGATCAGTATTGGATGCCACAAACCATATGCTCTTCACTGTCTTTTACCACCATCTGCCCACATCGTCACATGATTAATATGCAAATCGTTAGAGAGGGGAGACCTCTCTTGACTTGTCCCAGTCCTTTGACTCTGTTTTGGGGGGTTGTTATGCAAATGAGAATTGGTTTTGCCATCACTGCCGTACCCTGTTGTTATCTGCAATTAGCATCACCATGGCGATCTGTGAAGATGCTTGGGTTTTCTGCAGGGCCCCTCCTCTCTTGTAGCCAAACAGACCCTTAGTCACTGTTGAAGAAGGGGGACACCGAAGTGGATCACAGGAGATTCAAGTAGCTTTTTTAATAGTCACTCACAACGGAAACTGCACAAACTTGCGCCACGAATCTGTTGTAGGGTCTTCTCTTTCTCAGTTTTCGAAGCTGGTAGTTTCATTATGTACGACACGCAGAAAACTGTTGCAGAGCACTGCGGCAGTGGTATGGATGATTCTGTCTTGAAAATATCTTAAGGAGTTGCATACAAGATTTTGTCAATCATCTATTTTGTTTCTAGGGAGAGATCAGTTTTAAGTTTAGAGCTTAACTGCCATGGTTTCCTGTTTGGAAGATGGTTGTTGCATTTTATATGCGTGTTTTAACACAAACTGTTATTTTTTTCAATAATGAACTGTCAGTTTTGTGTTTATTTGTTGACCTTGTTTTGTTTTCCATTTTGAAACACTTGGTGTTATCATACTTTGTGACATACTTTTTAATAGCATTTTATCTTAAATGATGATGTACACTTGAACACCATTAAGATCCCATTCTTGTGAAACAGTAAGTTTCAAAATAACATTTTATAAATTTGTGTTAAGCCCGGTTCATACTCCTTGCGAAAACAAAAGCGTCACAATTTAAAAAACAGGGGCGTACCGTTTGTTGGTCACCATTTGCTTTTGTGTGAAGTATACACAGGGCTTATTCTTTACCAATTGTTGAGGTGAAAAAATGTACTATTATTATTTTTGTTGTACTAAATTCGTTGCTTATTTTTTGTTCCTCCCTATGCAGTTCCTCTCAACATCAAGATCAAAGCCGAACCAAAGAGCCCAAATTGTCACAAGCCTTGCGCTCACATGAAATTCCCCTCCAACTCGACAACCGCTTCCTCCTCCCACTCCCATTTCGACTTCAACAGCCGTAAGTTCGACTTCGGCGAGCAGCTTGTGATCGATGTCCCCCCCATGAATAATGGCGTCCCGAGCCCACCCACGACGTCCCTGGTCCCCACCCCGAGCATCTCAGAGGAGCATACCAGCCGGATCGGTACCCCGCTCTCGGCAGCCCAGCAGCAGCAGCAGCAGCAGGCACCCTCGCCGGCCCTGCCGAGACTGGACTTGAATTTTAACATTATAAAGCAGGAGCTGCCGTCCCATTCCTCCCAGAGATCCTCTTGTGCGATGTCTGCATGTACGCCCTTCAAGGAGCCGACGGTGTTCCACTGTGCGCGGAATCCGCCCGGGTACATCATCGAGAAAAGGTGAGAGATATTTTGTTTTGATCACCCTCCCCTCAAAAAACTTCTGATAGGACTTTGGAAGAATAGCATGGAGACAAACCCGGCACAGCCCAATTTCATAAAGCAGCTTAGGTCGTTTAACAAGTAGCGAAGCTCAAAAACCAGTGGGGCTAGTTAAGCACTTGCAAGGATTCTCACTTTTATTTAAGATTTTCTTTCTCCTGTGCCTTTCAAAAGATAATAAGTGAGTAATTGAACACTGCATTTAGATTTGTAGAAAATGTTTCTTTCGATCCACCCACCCACAAAAGTTATTTTAAACATAAACTATTCTAAAAGGCCTATTCACTGATGTACAAACATATTGTATACTGAGTTGTTTTAAGAGTTTTGGTACTATTTGTACAACACAAAACACAAACATCCAAAGATTTACATTCAATTTACAAGGTTTAAAGATAATGATGGTAGAAAGCTTCCCTTAAAATATTACTTGCTGAGGTGCTGTAGTTTTGGGGAAATTTAAATCATTTTAGCATGTACAACGAATGTCTCTACTCTCCTGAAAACAGTTTTCACTTTTTCTCAAAATCTTGATGACTAATAAAGCTGCAACTTCTACAGGAGATTTTATTACATCTTCATTCATTGTGAGTAGGGATTCATGTCTCGGCCAAAGATTTGATCTACAAAAGGTGTACAATTATGTTATTTTAACAACAAAATCACCCCCATTTTTTAATTTCTCTGGTTGTTTTACTTTTTTGTTCTCAAACAGGTTTCATCGTCAGACGTCAGAGCCCTGTTTTGTTTCATTTAGCAGCGAACCACGCTCCCCGTTCCATCGCCAGAACTCTGAGCCGACGTTCCTCCCGTTCAAACACCACAGTCAGGTGGGGGCTCCGATCGAGCACAGCTACGGGGGATTCACCATCAAACAGGAGCCAAGGGATTACTACGAAGCAGGTAGGCTTTTCGCTCCTCAAGGGTTTCATTGTTTGAAAAAATATAATAAGTCAGTTTCCCTTGTGGTTTGTTATTTGATATTTAATATTAAAAAGTTGCATCTCTTTAAGATGATCCCCTGGCTGCCGCTTCCCAGGTTGTATCGTAAACTTGGGTGTGATCTCTGGCTACGGCAGTTAAAAGTTGTTTGATGACTGACTCCCCAAACTTGCTCCTTCAGACTTCCCTTGATATTGTTCCATGAAATGCTTTACTTTTTGAGAAAACATAAACAAAAATTATCAATTCTCGATAACGAGAATAACGGATTTATTTTAAACACATGTCATGACGCGACGAACAAGTGGAAACAAGGGTGGGTTTTCCCCGTTATTTTCTCCCGACTCCGATGACCGATTGAGCCTTAATTTTCACAGGTTTGTTAATTTATATACAAGTTGTGATACACAAAGTGTGGGCCTTTGGACACTACCGTTGACCGATGTTGTTCGATTGCTTTAAGCCAGTCTCCATTGAGTCTCAGATCATTACACACAACGCTTAGTAGACATCAGAGAGACCCAATTTGCCTATTGATCCTACATGTATTGGTAGAAGAAAAATTAGCATCATAGAATGAAATTTGCAATTTTTTTCTTCTTTTCTCTCGAACTCAGTAGAGGCTAGATTTCCAGTAGGGCCCCCATCTTTGTAATGTGTGGAATTATATTTTTTGTAAAGTTTATTGGTGTTTTTTAGTCACGCTTTTCTTACAACTACTTTTGTTTGCTCTCAGAAAAATCAGCAAGGTTGTTATTTAGGATTTGAGGCATTGCATGGTGAGGTATCAATACTTATTTGGTTTGTGTTAACACCATGTGTGTAATGTACATGCCAGGTAGAAATTGTTCTTAGAGAACTGTCTTGCTTTATTCTACTACAGCGGAGTAGATGTTCAGGGGTTTGGGAGACTTCTCAGATCTGAATTATTTTAAATGTTTAAATAGCCTGAAAAGTCTATCAAAGCCTATACCATTATGCCGGTCAGCCCTTAGGCCTCAGGACAATGGACCATTCCCATGAAATATGCTAATTACATTCACGCATGCGTACAGACCCTGTTGGTTGGCAAACGCCATAGAGTTGTGCACTAAGCAGACGCGTAATCGCGTCTGCGTCACGCACCCATTAGCCGTGTACGAAACAGCGCGATGTTCCCTCATTTTGCCAACCAAAACATTAGTGCGCACGCGCTATGTGCAATTTACATATTTCATGGGAAGGGTCTATTGTACAACCTTTTCCCTAGGGCGAAGTATCATGCCTGGGGTGGATTTCACAAAGGTAGTCCTAACTTAGGACTAGTCCTAGGCAATGCTAAGAGATAGGACCAGTCCTAAGTTAGGATGAGTTACTGGTCCTAACTTATATCTTAGCATTGCCTAGGACTAGTCCTAAGTTAGGACTACCTTTGTGAAATCCACCCCTGTAATTGTAGCACAACGTTTTTGTTTTAAGTCCATACACGTATACAAACATCTTAACATTAGACTAATAAAACAAATATTTGAAACCACCGAACATTGACATTGGACAACATAGGGAGACCGCCAACATAGGGCTAGCTCAGTTGGGAGAGCACAGGCACATTAATCTGAAGATCATTGGTTCAAATCCCGCTCTATAGTCAATTGTTCTTTGTTCAATCCCAAATCAAACAACCTTTCGGTCAAAGTGATACACACAATCCAGGTTGAACATGTGGCACACCTCACAGTAAAGTTACATTTTAAAAAAACTCAATGCACAAGCCCCCCCACCCCCAAATCTATCCATTCATTCATTGTTGAGGAAGCAATGCAACAATGAATAGACACACAAGGTCGCATTGAGTGCCCGCAACAGGTTCTTTCCAAAGCTTGTATTTTGAAAGGGGGAGAAAAAAAACACTCATTTTAAACCTTTCCTGAAATGCTGTTCGTTTTTTTTTTTTTTTTTAAGTTCACCAAACTCTCGGCCATGCTGTCATCAGCCCTGACTTTTTTATCCATTACCCCAGTGAAAGCCTAAATCTAAACTGACACTCTTTGATCAGAACTTCAGTGATGTCTTCTAGACTATGCCAGTCAGGGTCGGAGACAGTTTCATTTGTAGTCATTCTACCAAGTCTGAGATCCCTAATGGGACTATTTATCTTTTGCATACATTAAACAATCTCTGCTGAATTTTTTGGTTTTGAAGGCTCAGGTGTAAGGAGGGAAAACGGTGTGGGCGTTTCATGTGTTTACAGGATTTGCCTTTCATTTTTTTGTTTTCCCTTTGCAACGAACTAAGCGGGACCAGAGCTCAATATCATGGCTCTGCTTACCGCCGAATTATATGCTTCCTATCATCATTGTCCGCTTATAGGGCAAGCGCTGAATTGCTGTGCGAGGTGTGTAAGCGCTGAATGCCTAGCAACGTGAAGTACGGATGCGCACTCACAAAAATTCCCGTACCAGCCCCTTTGAAAAAATCATGGTTTTCCCATGAAAGTAAAAAAATAAAAAAATAAAAAAAATAAAAAAAATGTGCTTCTTTGAAAAATCTCAATTCGTTCACTGTTGTATAATTACATAGAAGAAAAAAACTTACTTACTTAAAGAAAAACTAGAAAACACGTAATTCACTGACAAAGTTTCTGATGGGTTTTCAGTGTTCTTTGGTGAAATGCTTGAGACTGTAAATTCACTGACAAAGTTTAACTGGTGGGAAACTTAGTGAAGTGCTGTCCAGGAAAATAAGTGAAGCACTTCATAAGATGGGGGGTAAAACTAAGCATGAGGAAAGATTCTCAAAACTGGTGGTACATTTCCTTGTATTTGGGTACGAGTGCACGTGTACTCTCAAGTTGGTGACAAACGTGAACTACTCTCCAGCAAGATGGATTACGATAATGAACAGCACACCGTGTATGTACAGCACCCCACTGCATGGTCATTTATACTGCCGTTCTCTCCGCACGACCGTAACCAACAACATGGACATTGTCGCTGAGGCCACTTAAAAACCAAAGACATCACCAAAATTAATTACTCTCGCCAAACACTACAAGAAGACGCAGGCACTACAACTTTGGGGTCATTAATTAAAAGCTTCTGCCCTGGGTTGGATCGTCTCTCTTCACCGCTCTGTCTACCACCCCCCCCCCTTCTCTCCAACCACTACCACGAGCCAGGGATAGATAGACCTCTCTATCAATTTGTACTTGATTTTGTGATGGGGGTAAATGAGTCTGTGGCATGGCAAATTATAGGCATTAATCAGGTGTGACCGGGCATAGATGAAGTTCACTCTCAAACTAGCTGGGTTTTTTTCTTCTTCTTTCCCTCGACTCACTTCTCTCGCTGTCTCTTTGCTGCTTGTTCTTTTTGTGGTTTTTGGTTGGGGGGGTGGGGATGCAGAAAGCTATTTGCATACACTAATGGAATCATTTTACATGAATGACATTCAAGAAACATTTATTACCACGCTGTGTATTCATGACTGTACATGAAAACCCATCAAAGTATGTAAGGCAGCCCTTGTATCTCGGTATATGTGTTTTCAAATAATTTCTTACTTTTATTGAAGAGTCAAATATCGTGCCTTCTGCAGTAGGTTTTACAACATCAGCCCGGGCTCTTAGTTTCATGGGTCCAGGTGTGGAAGTTTATCTCTTATCTTAAAAAGGGCATGGCCACTGTCATTTTGCAATGGGGCACTTCCGTTGGAAATCTTTAGAGTGTAAGGGGAAACCAATTCCAGCAGCTCAAAAATATGCAATAAGCTATTTCATGAAACCCATACAAACTGCACTAAATAACCTTGTAGGTTATGTGAAGAAGTTTTCATGTTGAGTGTCCTCCCTTCAGTTGTCTTCAACACCAATCCACCTAGTCTTCCCACCCCTCCCCCTCCTCCAATCACAGAATCTATCCCACACACCCACTCATCGCCTACTTCTCCCTTTCTAAGATCATCCCAGTATCTTGACCTGATTCCGATACCAATTTAACAATTCTTAGCGGAGTGCAACTCTCTATCTCGCTGTTATATGCCTCTTAACAGGCTCGTAGGGGTGTGCATGGCTTTGTGCATGCATTTAATCATCATTACCCACTGGCGATATTAATGACCATGACACACGACTACAGTCGCTAGCCAATCACTATCCCATCATCTACCCTCACTGAAAATACCCCCCAACAAAAACCTGCTAATGACGGCGGGGTTTAATTTACAGATTGCCCGGGTGTTGTAAGCCACATGGTTACGGCCCTTGAACTTTTGGAGCGAGGGAGTAGCCCTATTATTATTGGTGCAGAGCGTGGCATTCAACTGGTAGAGAGAAACTGTTAACCATCTGCGTCAAAGGGGGTGCCTTAAATGCTTAAGATGGAAGATGATTGCTAAGAGTTTAAGGCATTTTTTTGACGAAGGAAGTTGGAGACAAATTGTAGACCGCTTTAAATGAATTCCAACCAATCAGAAACATTATACGACGGCTTGGATTTTATAATTGTTGCTGTTATTTTTCTTGGTTTAAATGCTTGTGCTAATGTGTTTTTAGCTAAGCACTGTATACTCAGTGCTTTCGGAGTGGGGTTCGAACCAGAGACATTTGCACTTGCATTGTGGAATTATGGCACACATGATTTATGGGCAAGTTGAACACTCAAAGGTTCTTGAAGTGGTTCATCCATGCATACACAAAAAACACCATTGTCATTTGTCATTGAAACAAAGTCTGAAAGTGTGTTGGTTAAAGGGAAGGTACACGTTTGGTAATTACACAAAACAAATATTAACTTAAAAACTGACTTTGTAACAAGCATTGGAGAGCTATTGATGGTATAAAACATTGTGGGACACGACTCCCTCTGAAGTAACGTAGTTTTTGAGAAATAGGTAATTTCTCACTAAAATAATAAAAGACTTGTAGGTAGAAGTCTTTTATTCTTATCTGAATGCAGACAATTTCGTCCAACAAGGGTGTTTTTTCTTTCATAATTTTCTCGCAACTTCGATGACCAATTGAGCCCAAATTTTCACAGGCTTGTTATTTTATGGTTATGATGGGATACACCAAGTGAGAAGACTGGTCTTTGACAATTACCAAACGTATACCTTCCCTTTAAATCAATTCTTCCTCTCTGGTTAAAAATTATCTTCACTGCTTAATTATTTTGCATAACAAACAGGGCTGCTATTCAAAACGACTTGAAGCTTATCAGCGACCAATAATTTAACCTCACAATACTCTTTCGTATCTCTGTAACTTGCTGAGCACCACACAGTTTCTTGGGTTTTGTCAACTGAACACCTAGTGTGGTCTCTTCGGCGAATTCCCCTGGTCATTGCCTTGGTGCTCTTAAAATGCTCCAGTAGAAAGTTACAATTTCCACATGGGGTGCCCTTTACCAAGGAGGAAATACCTTGGTGCCCTTGCCCTTTCAAAAACATAGCATACAGCAGGCCTGCTTGTTTACGCATCATCTGTGGGGGGGGGGGGGTTCTTGTTCGATTTCTTTGTCTGCTGAAATGTTACGGTCTGATGAGCACGTAATGATCGAGGGGCTCACAGCTATCAAGACCCAAACCAAAGACAGGAAGTGAAGAAGAATGGTGCTGAAGAACGGTCACACAAAAAACAAAGCACGCTGTTGAGGATACACGGTTGGGTTGACGTCACACTCTGAAACTTCACACACAAGAGCCATTCTGCGATTGAGCATTTTTTGTTTTGGGGATTTCTTTCTTCTTTTCTTTTCTTTTTTTCTTATTTTTATGTTATTCCTTTGCACAGCTCTACCTTTTCATTTTTTTTATTTAATATTCAATTGTTAGCATTTATCCTTTGGAAATCTAGCCTCGTATATTTTTTTCTTTGTTTGTCATGATTGATAAAAATGACTGCAATGAATGCGTTGTTGTTTTCAGTTTCAACCAATTGATTTGTTAAAAACGTACTTAATCAAAACAATTTTTCTCGCTCTGCTTTGTGTCGTGCAGAAGTACCCAACTCATGTTGCATGGGGTTCCAACAGCGAGGCGAGATGTACAACCAGACTGGAAACAATGACGGTAAGTTTTGTAATAAAGAAATTAAATAGCCACAATTTTTACCAAGAAAAAAGTGGAAACAAAATCTTATTTTCAGCTTCTCTTGTGTGGTCATTTCCATCATTGTCAACTGATCGCACACCATTTTGTTTTCAATGACAGACCTTTTTCTCCCCCACGTCGTGGCTAACATTCCCTTTTAGTCTCTGAATGAAGATTCAAACGTCTCTAACATAAAAAAGAAACCTTTCTGAAAGCCAATCCTACTAATTATTTGCCCCCCGGCTATGGATATCAAAGTACTCTTACCTTAGACAACCACACCTAAGGGTAGAATATCATAATTAGACCAGTTTGCTTTGATGGCGTTCTCATCCTTATTTGAACAATGGCTTGTTTGCCCTGGTGTATTGAGGGTTGTACAACCTTGTCCCCAATCTCTCCCCACACATCTCCAACCCACTCACAGGGGCAGCCCTTTTGTTGTACCCACAATTTTGAGATTGCCTGTCCCCCCCCCCCCCCCACCTCCTCTCGTTTCTCCTTTTGGCTAGTTGGTGGGACATTCATTAAAAGAGTATTTGACAGTTTGCCTGTTGGGCATTAGGGTCATTTTCAAATATTAGTGAAATCCAGCCCGCCATGAATGAACCATGAGGAGCAGGAAGTTTGTACCTTCACTGCCAGTACTACACATTTCACTCTGGCTTGCGCTTAAGATTATCACCTTTTTGTTTTTAACACCCGGCAGGGTATTATTATTATTATTATTTTTTTTAATTTTATAAATACCCTTTTTTATATTTTACTGCCAAAGTATTTGGACTCCAGAAAATATTCTTCATTATTTTCAGAATAATCTTCCACAAAAATCCCTTTCCGGGGTATTTGACAGTTTGACTGTTGGGCATTAGGGTCATTATGAATTATTATTGTAATTCAGTCCCTCGTGAATGAACAATGAGGAGGAAGTGTGTACAGTGTACATGTACCTTCACTGGTACTACACTTTCCCCTCTGGCTTAAGGTTACCTCCTTTTCTGTTTTTTTGGTCGCCAAAAGGGTGTTAATTTTTTCCCTTTTTTCCCCCTATCTTAATTTTTTTTTTTTTTTTTTTTTTTTTTAGATTATTGCCAAAGACTCCTTTTTTACCAAAGAGTTACAACTCAAGACTCAAGAAAATATTCTACAATATGGTTGGAGATTTTAAAATCCACAAAGCTGACGGAATGTTTATAAAATAAATTTCTCTTTTTTTTTCTTCTATATTATAGAATATTTCCAAAAACTTCTTTTTGTCTTAATTACTAATTTGTAATAAACTAAAAACATTAACTCAAACATAGAAATGGGCAAATTGAATTGATTATTTGATGTTTTATATTTGTATAGGATGTATGCCCGAACAAGCTGCAAGGCATTTCTTTGATGACGCAAGTGTTCCTGAAAAGATCCCGGAAGGTAAGCAGGAAAACAAATTCCAGCTGTGAACCAGTCATATACAATATAATATCCCATTTTGTCAGCTGGTAAACTGTTTGTTGGTTTTTTTTGGGGTTTTTTTTTTTTGGGGGGGGGGTCGGAAATGAAGTTTATTGGTTTATTTGTATGCTCGTCAGTGCTGCTCCGGTTGTTTCTAGATTTCCGCTGTTTGTTTGTTTGTTTGGTTTTTTTTTTTTTCAAGTATTGCTTAAAGACACTAGACACTATTGGTAAGTGTCAAAGACTATTCTTTACAGATGGTGTATCTCAACATAATATGCATAAAATAACAAACCTGTGAAAATTTGAGCTCAATCAGTTGGGAAGTTGCAAAATATTAATGAAAAAAAAAAAGGAAAGAAAACTTGTCGCACCATGGTCACATGAAGTTGTGTGCTTTCAGATGCTTGATTTCGAGACCTCAAATTCTAAATCTGAGGTCTCTAAATTAAATTTGTGGAAAATCACTTCTTTCTAGAGAACTACGTCACTTCAGAGGGAACTGTTTCTCACAATGTTTTATACTATCAACCTCCTCCCTATTACTCGCAATCAAGAAAGGCTTTATGATAATAATTATTTTGAGTAATTGCCAATAGTGTCCACTCCACTGCCTTTAACAGAGAGAGGTTACCAGCCAAAACTACATTATGTTAACATTGTTGTGACTGGTGCCCCTCTCCATTTTTGCTTGGCGACGAAATTTTTCAAGCCAAATTTTTTTGCGTAACAGATTTATGAAATCTGTACGTAGAATTCCTACTAATACCTCAGATGACCCAGTCATGCGTTTTGCAACCAGAAAAAGATAGCAATGGATTCCTCAGAATCCTTGGATCATTTTTCTGGTATTTGGCGCCCGTAACTGCTCCACCAGATGGAGTCAATTAAGACAAAATGAGTAAAGAGAAGGAAAAAAGGGAAGAACAATAAAAAGATGGACAGAGAAAAATCCTTTTCTGAATGATCGAGCAGATAGCTAAGGTTTTTAACTCCGAATAAAGTCTGGCCCAAGTAAAATATAAAAAAACGAAGAGAAAAACGGAGAATCAAGGGATTGTAATCAGTTAGCCGTCAGCACAAGAGGATTGCTAATTCATCACTGTGACAAAGCCCCCCCCCCCTCCTCTATCGGCAGTTCAGGCTATGATTACTTAACGGACAATATGCTAGATGCATTAACCCGCTATGACCACATTCAAGAGTCGATCTCATCTGCTGAAGGAGTGTATGCTGGAAGCTTTTTATTTTTCTTTTATTCTTTTCTTTCCTTTTCCCCCTTTTTACCGACGGAGGGGGGGGGGGGGGGCTTGGGCTTACAGAGCTACATGTAGCTTTCCCTCAGGGTGAGCAAGTGCAACAATGGGGGAAGGTGACAACCAACCAAAAAAAAAAAAAAAAAACAGCAATGGGGGAGCCATTCATCAGACTAGCAGGTCTTATTAACTTTGCCCTGGCTGGCCTGGCCTGTTGTTATTAAACGCCAACAAATTACGAACGGAGAAGAAGTATAGAATAAAGGGGAGCCCTTTTTTCGTAGCTTAATTTCATGCTAATGGGAGTTGACGTATGCTATGAAAATAATCTGTCCGACTCGTCTTGGATGTTGGGATTTTCTCGTTTATTTTAGAGAGAGCTGGATCGTTTAGGGTGTCATTGGGGTATCCTGGGGAACGCAGACGTTGTCTTTGGAATAAATTTCTCAAAAAAAGTTTCTTTTTATTTGTAATTAATTGAATGAATCTTGTATGACTTTAGTTACAAAAAAAAAAAATGGTTAATGCTAGTCTCTTGCAAAAAGCACTGTTTCTCTACTTTGTTGGCATTTTTGATGTACCAACAGACAATAGTATTATTGTTTAATGCATTTTTTCTACTGGGCGAAGAGGTCTTAGTGCTTTAATTCCAGTGAGAAAAATGCATTAAGCATGAATCTTAAGATCGTACAACTTGAGTTTACATTTGAGTTGATACATGTAAGTAAAAGTTGCAAGAAAAGTATGAAGTTGTAGAATTTTGTCCAGCTACTGAGAAAGCCTTTTTCACCTGGGCCCCAATTTCATAAAGTCTGTATGAACAAAAACTTGCTTAGCACAGAAAAGATTGCTTAGCTTTGGGATCATTTGAGTATATTATTTGGGAAGTTTACTAACCAAACTGGTTTTTTTCCTCTCTCTGTCTCCATCAGGTGAGACGAAACCAGAGGTTTTCCGTGAGGGTCCACCGTACCAGCGTCGAGGGTCTCTCCAGCTGTGGCAGTTTCTTGTGACTCTGCTTGAGGATCCGGCTAATGGTGGCTTCATAGCTTGGACTGGCCGTGGATTGGAATTCAAGCTGATTGAACCAGAAGAGGTCAGTAAAAATTTTCCCTGAAAATCAACAATTTTTTCCATATTCTGATGAACACATTTGACAATCTCTCTGATTATGGAAACTTTTTCCCCCTTTTATATTGAAAGTTATTCTATATATCTCCCTGATTGGTGTACACAATCTCCCTGATTGCAAGATGCAAATGTTGGCAGCTCTGCATTGTTGTTATGGTTTATTAATTTGATGTATTTTTTTGTTGATTCAGGTTGCCAGACGATGGGGCATCCAGAAGAACCGACCAGCCATGAACTACGACAAGCTCTCCCGCTCTCTGCGCTACTACTACGAGAAGGGCATCATGCAGAAGGTCGCAGGAGAACGCTACGTCTACAAGTTTGTCTGCGACCCCGAGGCGTTGTTCATGATGGCGTTCCCGGATGGCATCCGCACCCCGCTCCGTACGGCTGTGCAGACCGCCACGCCGGATCACAGCGTGCCGGCAAGCCAAGTGGTGAAGATCAAAGAGGAGCCTGGGTTCTCAATGCAGACGCCAGACCATCACGACATGTACGTTCCCGAGATGGGGCCTGCATGCCCTCCTTTACAGCATCACTTAGAGGGTTGTGCTTACTAAGAGGGATGAGATCCCGTCGAGAGGAAAGCCCTTTATAACCCCGACAGCTGTTTTTTTTGTTTCTGTGTATCTGTGTTTTTTTCTCGGTACTATGATGTCATTAAGTTCATTGTGTGCGAGTTCTGTATGTGTAACTTTTGTCTGTATGGGTAGGGGTGTTTTTTTCCTTCACTCTTATGTTTTACTTTTTTGGGGGGCGGCGGGATTGTTATGGTTATTTTGGGTTTGATGATTACGGGCTTGGACTTAAAATTACTTTGTTTTATTGACTTGTTGTTGTATCTTCGACAGAATACATTTGAGTTGAACCAGGTATTAACGTCTGCTTGTGCTGGGCAGACGTATTGGAACACTCTGGTAAATATTGTTATCAACATTTCTGTTTTTTTTTTTTGCTTTTCCCGATCCCTCATTGTTTTGTTTTTTCTTCTTTTTCTGATGACTGTGAAATCGTTTGAGACGATCGTGTACTCTCTGTTTTTTGGGGGGTTTTATTGGTGGAGAGAGTGATTTTCGTGTTTACTTCATCTGTTATCGCTGATTTCCTAAAATTAGTACAGTTCTCCAAGTAGCTTAATCTAGACCAGGTTAACGCAGAATATTTTGTACACATTTATACTTTGGATATGAACAGTCTGTGTTTTGTATCGTACAATTTCAGGAAGTGTTAAAAAAAATATCAGGAACAAAAATATGTCTGATTGGAAAAGTTTGTGGAGAGCAAGTTTATCTCGGTCAGACGGCAACGCGGCAAAGTGTTTTTTGTTATCATCAGTTTAACTGAAGTGAGTACAATCTCATGGCGGTGCTAACACCACATTCTGCGCTTACCGCCTTGATACTGCCCATAACAATACATGTTTCATAAGGTAGTATAAGCGCAGAAATATGTGGTAAGCAGCTCCATGAAATTAGGCCCTGTAGTTCGCCGCTCCTATGTTATAGTTAACATTATAACTACATTACAGGAGGATCAGGTTTTTTTCCTGCCTTTCACCTCTGTGGACCCCGGTTTGAGTCTTGCTTCACACCGGAGCCTTGCATGTGGGATTGGGTTTTAGTCCCTACCTGATTGTGTGGGTTTTTACCCCATTTTGGGGTTTTCCCTCACACATCCAAAAACTGAACATTTTCTTCTCATTCATCCTATTACTGGTGCTGTTGATTTGTCATAAAATTCAAATTAAAACCTCAATATATGACCTCAAATTGAACGGCCAATCACTGGTTGTTGAGTTATGGGCGAAGGGAATTGGCTGACCAATTAGCATTTACCACCAATAGGAAGGGACACTTATATGGTTAGTTGGTGCATCAGTTTCAGACAGATTGTTTGATTGGACCAACGGATGGTTGCTTACAGTTTACGCTACCTGTAACAGGAAACTTTTGACTTCGCTATCTGGTCAATTTTTCCATTGGCCAGTATGCTTCATCAGCCAATAGACTCTTCGATTTGTGACATCACAAGCTCAAAAAGCGTTTGGCTGGGAGCTGTGCGTGGCTTGTACACACATGCATTTTCTCTGGTGTGATATGCAAGAAGGGTTTTCTGTTAAAAAACCTTTCATGTCATGCTTTAATTATCACTTTATTTTGAATCTTTTTTTGCCTTTGGAGTCAAAAAGATTACTGCATTTTCACGACAGCAAGTGCAACTTTCTATTTTCAACATTTTATGAGATCAGTAGTTGGGCTAAAACCCTAATTTCTCAGAGCTAGCTTCTGACAGAAGATTTGTAAAGATTCAAATAATTCTGCCTCAATATATTTCTTAATTTTTCTTAATCATTATTTGTTTTTCATAAGAAACTCGATATTTTTTACTTGACTGGGGCTGTGGTCAAGTTCGTATTTTACTTGTTTATTACCAAAGGATAGTACTTTTAAAAAAAAATATATTTGTAAAAATACAAATCTTCCTTTGAAAAAGACACAATTTTAATCACTTTTTGTTTAAGTTCAGGATCATTTCGAATTACTCCTGAGATATTTTTAAAAACCTTTAACTATTGAGGATGCTTTCGAGAAAGAAAAACACTAAAAAAAAATAATGTACAAATTAAAGTATGTTTGTAGGTCATGTGACATTTTAGTTTTTAAAAAAGAGGACAAGATTAGATCTTTCACCATAGAGAGTACTTGTAGTTTATTCAGATGGCAGGGCACGGGTATTTTTTTCATTGAATAAGTGTATAAGGGCGTGGTGGCCCTGGGATATGTATAAAACAAATGTTTTTTGTACAGAATCAGTTAGGGGGATTCAGTTAATTAAATACGTAAATGGGTGAATGCTTTTAATTGTTGACAGTTTCTTTCTACCTAACACACATCCTGTAGAGCGGGGGCTGTACAAATACTGTATCGATAAAGAGAGAAAACAATTTATGGTGTTTTTTCAAGCTCGCTGTAAAGTTTAAGAAACCCCTTTCTTTCTTCAATATATTTTTGTCACTGAAATTTTAAAAAACTGAAGAATGTAGACTTATAAAAAGAAATTATTAAAAAAAAAAACTAAACAAAAAATACTAATTTTTTTATTATGAACAGATCAAAAAAGTTATAAGGATTGGAAACATGAGAGTGGTAAAATGAAAGTATGGTGTGTTTTAATTACTTGTATTATATGAAACAGGAGATGATATTTTCAAGAAACAATCGGCGATTGTGATGTGAGCAACAAGCTTTGTATAGCAACAATTGTCTTTGGTTTTAAAAACTTTTTAATATGTAACTGTGTCAGGACAAAAAACAAATCAATGTTCTAAAATTGTTGTCATTTCCCTGAAGTCCGTAAAAATACAAGAAATAAGGAAACTTACAATGTCGAACCCCTTGTTATTGTACAATGTTAAAAATAAGTCCTGCGTGTCGGCAGTAAATGTGTTTAAAGGTAATAATGTTTTGTAATTGGCCTAATTTGATAAAAGGTTGTAGCCACTTGTTTTACGACAGGCGCAAACAAGTTCAAACTTAATTTGGGTTTTGAATTGAACCCACACAAGGCTCTGCAAATATACGGCCCACAAATAGGACCAATAGACCTAACCATATGCAATGATGTCATCCAGCCGCCATCTAAGAGATAAAACGATGGCGAAACAATTAAAATGCATAGGTTTGTACGTGCGGCACACAGATTTGGCCATTGAACAGCCGGGTTTTTTACCACTCGGTGAGGGCTCCCTACTGATATGGCATCATGTGTGTAAGGTCTATTTGATCAGCCCACGACACTGCAAGGGTTTCGAACAGTTGAAGTAAAAAGTGATTTGGTATTGTAAAATATTCACAGCTTTTGTTCTGCTTTCAGCTTTTGTAAATGAAGCCACTTGTGCTCGGAAATTGAGTTTCAGAATGGCCAACAGAGGATAAAACTGAGGTTTAACTTAAATGTCCCTAAACAATGGCTCAAAACAATGGTACATTAAACAATGGCTTATTGTGATTTCATTGTTCATTGTTGATTCCCCTTAAAGTGTTTGTTTAAAATAAAATATTATGATGACCAAAAAAAATCTTTAAAAATAGTATTATTAGGTCGAAACCATAAATTGTGAAATTTTGCGCATAATATATGTAAGCTTCAAGTCAGTCAAATCGTTGCCGTGACAAAAAAATTCCTTGTGTACTGAATAAAAAGTTTGTTTAAGGTTAAAAACTGTCGACCCTCATTTTGTGAAAGTTGTGGTAACATGAACGTTATACGTGTGTAATTTAACAGCTTAACCCTCCTACATGTGTACGCTGTGGTTGATCGTTGAGCCAATTATCTCTGGCCATCAAAACAAACATTTGCACGCTTTACTGGTCCTACATAGGTCTTTCAGACACAGCACTAAAGTTGCATGAAAGTCAGACAAAAAGGCAGCGCCTAACAACTTGTCATCAAGTCGAGAGCTATGGAAACAAACTGAAAAGGCAACTGAAAAAGTGTTAGGAATGGAGAAGCAGTAGGAGGGTTAACTTTGTAACGGCTCAATAGGCTTACGAATAATTATGTAATGTCCCAAACAATCAAGTGAACAAGATATATAATATAAGTACCAAAATATAAATAATTAAATGTTTAACTTAAGTCCCCAAAGTGATTTTTCTGTACTTGATCTTTGTCTTCTCTCTCTCGCTTTTTCTCTAACTATAGAGAAGTAGAAGAGGAAGAAACCTGCCTCCCGCATAATTTGATTAAATTATGGAAATGTTCGAAAAAGTTTGTGTGACTGGTTAATTTGTAACCAACATACTTAAGCTAGGGCAACCTGCCTGGCAAAGTGTGAATTCTAGTTTTTGCATAAATTGGGGTCAAGGTTGATGTCAAGGGTCAAAGGTCATCTGACCTGTAAAGCGTCACTTCTGAAGCACAAAGCTCGAAATAGGGCACATTATCCATTGACCTAATTCACATGATGTCATCATTGCATGGGAGTCATTGTTTTTAATGGCAGTATGTGTATTGCTGGTGAGTTTCATTGTTTTTTCCCTTACTCTTACATCCCAACTGAATAAAATAATGTATAGGTGTTGCCCATGCTGCTTGAAATTAAAGCTTATATCCCATACTTTAAGAAAACCTTTTCTCATCCATAATATTTTAAGAATATTTTAAGAATGTTGGTGGCAGTTTTGTTTTGATATTTTGTGATGTTTGTGTTGGTGATTTTGTTTTTGACCGGTCTGAAACAAGATGTGTTTTAGATCTCCCTTAAAGAATCTAGAACTAATAACCAATTGGCTATCACAGCAAAATCAAACCTTTTTCCTCAAAAACGTTTCTGATGAATTAAAAATGTTAAAGGGTCCAGCAGAATCGTCTGTATAATTACTTAATTTGGAAAATTGGCCTAAACATTATGCTGCGCTTTGTATGTGTTTCGTCTTGATTGTGTTTACTATAACAAACAAAATAAAATGTTATCCAAAATTAAACCACTTGTGATCGTACTAATCAATGTTTCCCTCAATGGATAAAAATAGTAACAATTTATATGTCTAAGAAATCGCTTGTGATGTTTAATATTGTGTATAATGCAGATTTTTTTTCAATATAAGGCCAAATAAAAACAAAAATATGTTTAGCGTCCCCGCCCGCTTTATTTTTTGAGGCTGTTTTTAAAAAAGAATTATAGAAAATCTGTCAGGCGGCTATTTAAAAAAAAAAAAAAAAGGCAGGACGCTAACCATGTTTTTTATTTTTATTTAGCCTAAGATGGGTTGAAAACAAAAACGGCTTGACAATCGTTACATGGTCCAAAACCTTTAACCTGGTGGTAAAGCTATCAGGCTGGATTTTCCCTAAATAGCGAGGATTCATTTCAAATCAAGACATTCAGGTAGTGGCTTATTTCAAACTACAACCAGTGAAACACTGGCTAGTTAAAGGCACTCAACACTCTTTGGTAATTACTCAAAATATACATTAGCATAGAAAACTTACTCGGTAACAGGCATTGGAGAGATTTTTAATGTATAAAACATTGTGAGAAACAACTCCCTCTGAAGAAACGTAGTTTTTGAGAAAGAGGTACTTTTTCAATAAAAATATTTGAATCTGAGAAGGATCTCAGGTCTCAAGCCTTTCTCAGGCAACTGAAATCACACAAATTAATTTGTACAACCAACAAGGGTTTCGTTTCTGTCATTATTGTCTTGCAACTACAATGTACAGTTGAGCAACAATTTTCACAGATTTGTTATTTTATGCGTATGTTGGGATACTCAAACAGAAAATACTGGTCTTTGAAAATTACCAAAATGTGTCCAGTGTCTTTAAAGACAGTGGACACTATTGGTAAATGTCAAAGACCAGTCTTCTCACTTGGTGTATCTCAACATATGCATAAAATAACAAACCTGTGAAAATTTGAGCTCAATCGGTCGGAGATAATAATGAAAGAAAAGAACACCCTTGTCACACGAAGTTGTGCGTGTTTAGATGGTTGATTTCGAGACCTCAAGTTCTAAATCTGAGGTCTCGAAATCAAATTCGTGGAAAATTACGTCTTTCTCTAAAACTAAGGCACTTCAGAGGGAGCCGTTTCTCACAATGTTTTATACAATCAACCTCTCCCCATTACTCATCACCAAGTAAGATTTTATGCCAATAATTTGTTTGAGTAATTACCAATAGTGTCCACTGCCTTTAAGAGAAGGTGGTGAGAATAATGTTCATAAAACAAAACGGCCTCTGCTGAGTGTGCAGTATTTTGCTGACTGCCCTTTTTCACAGTAGAAAAACTCATTAATTGGCAATTCTTGAAAAGCTCTTGTTAGTTCTTCCTTCTGTAATTTTGTGTAAAAAATGAGCCATACATGTTACCATAATAATTTGGAAACCATTATTTGGAATGACTATAGAATGCTGACAAATCCAACTTTGCTGTTGTTTCAGGTTTACTGGGAAGCAGGGAACCTCACAAAGCAACAAAGCATGACGAAACAAACAACACTTGTATTATCAACAATTTGTGTAGAACTTTGCCAAAATTTCATTGAGCTGCTTCAGCACCAAAATTTACTAAGCATCAAACAGTTGTGCTTACCGGAAAAGGGTTACCAGCCAAGGTAGATACCATGTTGCGCGCATAGTTTGTGACTGGTTTCCTGCATGTTATCATAAAGCAGAAATTGTGCAAGTCATGTTTTCTGCTAAGGCAATTTTTAAAATTGGGCTCTGTTGAGTACACAGTTTGCTTACTGCAGAAAATAATTTTTGCTGAGCAGAAAAGAGTGATCAACCAAAGTAGTATGTGATAAAACAAGTTGGAAATAATTTCTGCTTAGCATCTGTATAGGGAAAACCTTTAGGTTGGTAGACTCTTAAAAGGTAACTGGTAGCTGTGATTCCTCTTGATCTGATGACCTATGGTCCCAAAAAGATAACTTGGATGCATGCTACAGGTTACCTTTTAGAGACTACCCTTTGCAGGTGTGATGTAGGCTGGATCTGTCACCGTTTCTAGAATCTGTCATTTCCCCTCGGTAAGATCCAATCTAGTATTTCTCCTAAACCTACCAGGAAATTTTACAATAGTTTAAGGCGGTTCAAATAAAACAGTTTTTTGTACATAGCGAAAAATAGACCGGAATGTTTGAATGAAGTTTTATTTCCTGTTTTGAATGTTCTCTAGTTATTGGAATTGTGCTTTATTCTGTGAATTAAAAACCAAGCTAATTTCACTGCGTAGCTGGACCCAAGACCAGAGTTTCTCTTGCATAATGCAATATGCAAGAAATTTCAAACAAAATTATAGAGTTTTTGACTAAATAATAGTAATCAAGAGAGGGCGGTATACACTCCTTTCAGTTCTGCTTTCACTTTTCTAATAAACTTCAAAAGCATGCAACTCCAAAAATAATACTAAACAAAATCAATAATATTAACAAAAAGTAGTCTCTCGGCCTCTTGAAAAAAATCCAATTAAAAATTAATTTACTGACAAGTAATCTTCAGCTTTCTGTAAAATTGGGGCAGTGAGAATTAATAATTATTGACTTTTTGCCCTCAGTGATCGACACCCCAGGAAAAAATACATCCAGCCAGATGTGCTGCCAGGTTTCTTGAAGCACAATTTAAATTTTTCCCACCCTGCCTTTTCGGCTTCTTTTGTCCGCCATTTACAAATAATGTTCAGCCTTTTGACTGGGTGTGAGAAAATTTGAAATTAATGAAACGTGGTTTCTTCTTTTTCTTGTCCGACTGTTCTCTCAGGCCCATATGAATCCCCATTGTGCCACAATTTGTCAAAGTACATTTGGGGCCTTTCTCAAACCACGGCTTGGGCTCCGGCTCAGGCTCGTGCTGATATCCATGCAATACGCGCTCCAAAATGCAGGTTAAATGCAAGCTGCGTACACAGCACGCTGAGCCTAAGCCGGAGCCCAAGCCGTGGTTTGAGAAAGGCCCTAGGTTTCACTGAATGAGATGTGTTTTGCAGCTTATCTTCTAGAGAATAATTCTTTACGGTTTGAGTTGTTAAGTGTGGCATTATTAGAATATTAGACCCCGCAAATCTTTGGCGATTGGCAAACGAAATAAAGCTTGCATACTCCCCAAACGGATTTTCTTTTTTGACAAGTTGTTTGTTTTGTGCCAATTTAATTGAAACTAATAGGACGTCACTTAGCTTTCCATCGAAGTATTTTTCTCTTTGAGCTGTCGATGTTGTGCAGACAATTATTGGAAAGATCAAGCGAAAAGCCCGGGATACAAAAAGTGACGGTCATCTGCTCATCTTTTCATGGCGCAAGAATTAAAAGTTAAAAGCGATTTGTTGCTGTTTGTCACCATTAATTGTAAATAGCGCCCTCTTTTGATAAAATTCACGCTTCCTTCTTCTTTATTTCCATGGTACCCAACCCCTTTTTAGGGTGAATCGATATCGCTCTCCGTGAGGACACCAGCTAATAGTGTGAACATGTGTGCACCGTATACACATGTACACACATCAGAGTACATCACTACCCATTAACATTGAACATGACGACTCCAACACACACACAACGTTTGCACAATAAAGTGAATTTGGACTTGAGTTTCCACTATGGCGGAATGGATGAGGAATATGGAGATATAGGGGTAATTTAGGCGTTAGTTGGGGGCCAAATGCCCCTCGACTAACCCACCGATTGGCTCTGGTAATAACAGAAGAAGCCATCTAACAATCTCAGCAAATAAAAACCATTTTGATCGCCAGACCATCGTCATGGAAACCTTAAAAAAGGTCCAGCTGAATCGGAGTAAATGTGACACAAATTCTGCCATACTTCCAGTGTCGAGAACTTTTTCATCAACAATGGCAGCAGAGCCGTCGTCGAATAGTTCGAGTAGTGCTGGCAATGGAAGGAGAGGGCTTTCGCCGACAGAACTGATGACGGAGTCACTTGAAGCTGCTGTCAGGTATCAAAATAATAAAAATAGTCTTTCTCGAAAAAGATGGGATTGTGATTGTCATTTCTTATTATTGTCAAAACATTTATCACTTATTCTGATCATCCGGCCAGTATGGGGAAAATTGTAACCATGGCATCTCTGTAACCATCTCGAATAGTATCCCATGACACTGACTGACCCTGCTGGCTACTGCCATCCGTCGGACAACTCGTCCGTTCGGACAACTGCACGGTTTAGACACCTCAACAGTTCGGACAACTCGACGGATGACTTGTTCAACAGTCAGACTTGTTCAACAGTCAGACAACTCGACTTGGGTCAAGACAAGTGGATGGATGGCCATGACGGGGGCTCAGCAGGGGGCGGGAGGGCTGAATAGCCTGCCTTGGTGCCTTTATTCTTTAAAATGCTTGTTATAAATTTACAGTTTCCTTATTGGTCCTTGTGACATTATTCATAACTGACGTCAGTGTTGGAATTTCAGAATCAGACATGTAACCCATAGTATAAAAAATGCTTTGCTTTAACAATGACAGCTTCTCCTTCACATAATATCATTTCTTGTTATAAAGTTTGTTCGAATTAGCAGGGGACTCAGATTATATGTTTCTGTATTGTTTGCACTGGAGGAGTTCACATGGCTAGCCGGATCCTATGTAAAATAAAGGACAGTTCCTAATGAACAGGCTTTGAATTTTATAGCAGAATCAGTTTACTATTAGAACTCAATCCAACACAAAGCAAACTGCACACGCTGTTAGAGTTTTGATGGATTTATGGTGGATTAGGAGACTATTGGTGTAATCCTGATGAATAAACTTTTACTGATGATTTTTATACAGGCAAAAAAGGAACGTTACAGAAAAGGTTTTGCTAGCAAAAAGTTGCTGGCAGTGTTAGCACTTAATGTAATTCTGTATATTCACCATGACACATAAACTGACAAACCTTAGAAGTTTGAGCTCAATCGGCCATCTGGGTCACGAGGAATAGTGAAAAACCGATTACACATTTTACATTGCATCGATGCCAAAATAACAAAGAATAAAACGCTCCCTGAGCGATAAACTCCAAACGGGGAATTAGATTATTTATTTCTATTCTAATATGAAATTTCAGACAGAAATATTTCATGGGATGTTTTATACTATCATCATCATTTATTGACCGTGTAAGTTTTATGTAAATCTGTGATCTTCACGATTTTGTTTCTTACCACATCTGTAACGTTCCTTTAAGAGACCATTCTTTTCTACAGTAACACAAAACCCCAAAGACATTACTAATAATTTTTTATTTCTGTTTAAAACCAAATTTTGTTAGTAAAAATATCAGCAATAAAATAAAACTGAAATTAAATTTAGAAATTTTGAAACTACAACGCTGTTATCCTATCCCAACATGACCTTTGGTTACAGCTGTGTTAGGGACATAAGGCGAGGGTGAAGGTTGAATTTGTACATTAAGTCTATGAGATTAAGGTTTTATTTAGCCAAGATTTGGTAGAATGGGTGTCCAAATTTGATTGAATTTGGGTGTACGAATTATTAACTTTCATTCAATAAAAGCTTAATTTCAATGAATTGTACAATTACATTAAAGTAACCGTACAACATCGGTAAACAGTATTGTACATTGTACAACGGCCCACACTTTGTGTATCACAACTGATATAATAACAAACCTATGAAAATTTAGGCTCAATCGGTCATCTGAGTCAGGAGAAAATAACGAGAAAACCCACCCTTGTTTCCGCACGTTACGCCGTGTCGTGTGTTTAAACTAAATCTGTCTCTCGATATCGAGAATTGGTAACTTTTTTAATGTTTTCTCATTTGCATTTCAATGGAAGTCTTTCACATACTGTGAACCTTGTTTGTTAATCTGTGAACTTTGATTTTTTGTTCTGTTCAGAAAGTGTCCAATGGCTTTAAAGCCATTCACTTTCCGAACAGGAAAAAAAAAAAAAAAAAGTATAATTATTTACAAATAATTTACAGGGTTTACAGAAGGTAATGGTAAAAGACTTCCCTTGAAATATTATGCCATGAAATGCTGTACTTTTTGAGAAAACATAAAAACAATTATCAACTCTCGACTACGAGAATTACGGATTTATAGTAAACACATGTCATGACACGGTGAAACGTGCGAAAACAAGGTAGGGTTTTTCCCATTATTTTCTCCCGACTCCGATGACCGATTGAGCCTAAATTTCCACAGGTTTGTTATTTGTTATATATTAAGTTGTGATACACGAAGTGTGGGCCTTGGATAGTACTGTTTACCGAAAGTGTCCAATGGCTTTAAGTGACAGGTAAAACAGGGTGTTCAAGTTCAGAACAGGGTGCCCAAAAGACACAGACAGTGACACCACTCTGGTTAACACTATGGGATTGTTTGACTAAGGTACAATTTACCATCACATATAATGGTACACAATTACAATTCACATAATAATTCATCCCTATGTATACGTAGCCTCTTTGGCTGCATTTTATTGCACTGTGACTGTGCTCATACGTGTGTATTGCATTCTTGCATTACGTTGAACACCATGAAACGTGAGTTTTTGTGCCCTGTCATTGAGTGCACAACATCAGGCCCCAATACTTCACGGAGGCAACAAATGCGATTGGCTCCATGCCAGCTGTGCTTTTGAAATGCTTAGCAATTTACAATTTCCCCCGTACATTAGGGTGCGGAAGAAAATTCCTTGGTGCCCTGTGTGACCAAAAACGAAGCATACAAGGTCTGCAACATCCTTGTATTATAAAAGTGTATACATCTTCTAACTTGTCAGTTGTATGTTAGTGTTGTAACTTAAATGTCATGGAACATAGAACACTGAGCACATGTCATGTAATCTTTTTTTCTATACTCTCAGTACATGTTCATAATTCATTCAGTCGATGCGGAGCATCAGATAATAAATGGCCTTTCAAATCAGTGGTCCTCCATTGATGTAAATGCACTCCTCCTGTCTCAGGCCAGAGTCCCGACTCAAGGTGTCCACAAAGTTGCAGTGTGTGGTCTGCCATGGGAACAGTGACCCTGAGTAGGGGCCCTTAGCACCAGCCTGCTCACTGCCACTTCAACATGTCTGAGGCAGTGACACCTGCTAATCTCAGCCTTCTTGTCCTAATCTTGGTGCCAACTCTCAGTAGCCCACCGTACAGTTCCAGGTTCCAGTACATGTTGCTGTTCTTATAAATAGAAAAGGGCAATTCCGCGCAAGTGCGACACGAGGGTCAAAATTTCAAAATGCTTTTTGCTCAAACATCTTTTGCAAAATTGATAGAGTATATTTTGAAGTTTCTAGAAATGAAAAAAAAAATGATCCAGACCAAATATTTTGAAAGTTACAGCACTCTGAAGTTGACGCTACGTTAAATGGGACCAATCATAGGTAAGAACACAAAATTTACTTCTTTTTGTAGTTTTCATTAATCTAAAGGCACTCGTTTTATTTTGTTTGGTAAAAATAACAACTCTAAGTGTCTCTCTTTAGGAAAACAACTTTAATTAATATGAAACTAATGTTAGATACCTAGTATGTGCCGTCAAATGAACGCTTTTGTTAGGCTTAGTGTAATGTCAGTCACAAAAAATGAAGATTTTTGTCATAAAATTATACATGGTAGCAACTAAAATCTGCCCTTCATTATTTTCTTAGTAGGGGGTCAGGGTAGAGCAACAATGTTATCAAACAGGTAAATAATTGTTGTTTAAATTTGTTTATTAATTAAACAAAAGTGTAATGTCAGTCACGTTTAATGTCAGTCACGACAATGTAATGTCAGTCACGTTATTACACAAGCTAATGAAAAAGATTTTGAAAATTGGATGGACTATTAAGTTGTCTTTTACTCACAATGCAACTTAAATAAGCTATAAAATCCTGAAACAATGCTCTTGGATCTGTTTATTTGTATTTTTAGTCCAATTCATCCATATTTTACAGGTAAATGAATAACGAATTTGTAAGGTGAACTGTACTCCAATCCATGCACGCATAAGGCGCATTATTCATTGTGAATATTTGTCATTGAACAAAGTAAAAGTAATACAATTGTTTTCTTTTTAAATAGGGTCAACATTATTACTAAGAGTCTCACACTACACAAGTTTTACAAGAGAGTAAGGAGGATACTACAAGACAGCAGCATAGATGGGCTGCCGAGTGCATGAAACAAAGGAAGGTCAACAAAAGGACAAAAAGAGGAGTTCAAGCTATATAAGACTGATTAGAAGAAAATTCTGAACAGAGAGATGTAAATCGAAATAGAGAGAGGGTATCCAGATGTCATAATCTTGAGAAGCAGAGAGCAGCTCAATCAGCTGATCCATCTCCTTCAAAGTTCAGGATACTTTAACAGCTCCTACATACACTAGATCGACTTGATGGATACGAAGTGCTGTTTCGATGGGAAGGACAAGACTGTTCTGTGGAATACTGTACTTAAAAGTGTGCAAAGTAAATGCAAACTGATCTGCTACTCCACCAAGGTTTACAAAGTGGTGTTGGTTGGTTCAACCTTAAATTATGTCAAGATTTAACAATACAGGTCTCAAAATACCCACTCCACCCACAGCAATTGCCGCAGTGCCATGTGCTTTGCATTGGTGCCCTTCAAAGTTTCAGTACAAATTTACCATTTCGTTGCAGAGTGCCCTTTACATAAGGAAAATTGCAGTGCCCCTTCAAGAGCCATGTTCAAGGCCTGGTAACAATGTAGCCAATACCTTGGATCCTGATCACCCTTTGACAATGTTAGTGTTCAATTGTTTTGTGCTTTCATATGGTATAGATCTATTTTGATCTAACTACACAATTTTCTTAGCAATAGTTAAAGTTCTGTTGATTAAGGTATTGCAAATTGAACAAATAAAATAAATATAATCTTACAGAATATTGCTTACTGACTAGGATGTAAGATTCCATGTAAATGTTTTGATTACAATATAGTAGGCGTGTGTTTTTAGCAGACATATCCCAAAGCTTGAACATTCTGAAGTAGCTGAAATAGCAGTTTTGCACTTTGCTCAGTTTTCTCATGCATGTGAAAAGCTACATTTACACAATTGTTATTATACTGATAGAGTTTATTTCTTTTTAAAAGGGAGCACCCATCTCTTCCTTCATATGTCTTTTTTTTTCAATAAAAACTTCATCCCAATTCCCAAATTCCAAATAGCAGCTTATGTTTTAGCTCTTTTATAATACATTTTATCACAATTAATGCATGTTTCAACCTTTAAACATCTAAAAAATTAAAGTTATTCCTTTAATATAGAATTAAACAGTTCATTGATACTCTCTTGTGGACATAATTTTTAATTTTGTTTTGCTAAATTGTTGTTACTGATATTCCAGCAGATGTTATGAACGCGTAATGTCAGTCACGGTAATGTCAGTCACGGAGGTTAATTTGCATAATTATCAAAAAAATCATGAATAATTTTTCCCATCTAACTAAAAGTTTTGGTTACCCTATCAGATATAATGTTAATGTGGATTTAGATCTGTAGCACTTTTAACTTGAAGAGAAATTTTAAAAACATATTCCTTTTTGGTTGCGTCGCTTTTTGTAATGTCAGTCACGGCAGTTAACGACCCCCCTTGTCGGAAAAGCTGAACATGAAATTTAAAAGTTTCAAAAAATGTAATGTCAGTCACGCTGGACAAAATACAGAATCGGTAATAAAAACTCGTCTCAGATCACAGATTTACAATGTACGTTGTACATAAAACTTTAAAAACGGTCTAATGATAATGATTGTAGAAAACCTCATTTGGAAATAGATGTCATATTCGATGAGAAATAAATGAAACTGGTTTTCCCTTTGGAATTAATCACTCAGTGAGCGTTCTATTCATAGAATTTTTTGATCGTATATGCCTACAATGTACATGTAGTCCGTTTTTCACTTGTTCGATCTCTGACTACTACAGATCTGTCAATTGATGTAATGGTGGATTACATAAAGTGCTTACTGCCAGCATTCTGTAATGATCTTAGAAAATTTAAATCATTCCAAATTAAATTCTTTTAGTTCAAAAATATGTTGTGGTTGAATACACTGCATACGTACATAATAGTCTTCCCATGTTCATCAGCAATGCTATTTAAAACCTCTCTATTTACCTGTTCACTTCAATGTTCACGTCGTTTGACGTGCACTGCGGAAATTATTCCTGGAAGTAGGGTTTGACATTTAAAAAACGCCTGGAACCAACTTCAGAGCGTCCATTTTTGTTGTTGCGGTCAGTTGACCTGCTGACCACGTATTATGAAACGCATTGTGTAGCCTGCACAGACATGTAAATGTACCATGCTAATGGCCTACACATGCCTCTTTTCCCCATGCAAAGAGGGATGAAAGTTACTGGAATACATGCTCTAAATCTCACTTTTTCCTGGGTTCATCATGTAATCCCTGATTCAAGTTATTGTCGTTTTATGCACATTACATACATCACACTAACAAATTACCAATAGTGTCCAGTGTCTTTAATACAATTTGAAACCTTGTGGCAAGTATCTTAGATTGATGAGGCGTTGGCTTACATGTAGCTCAAGTCTAAGCACACTATGCTTGCTTGCCCTGATAATTCTCAATATGCTAAACAATGAAGCTAATGGTTGAGCCTTTAATGGGTCACCTTCTACAGTGTTTTCTACAATGGCTTATTGTCCTCTGCACTGCAACCTGTGTAAGGAACTTAGGAAGTGCATCCTGACAATTCCAAGTCCCTGAAAAGGACATCATTGATACATGAAGGGGAAGTCAGTGAAAGCTCAGATTTGACACTCAATATTACAGAAAAAGTGCAGGATTTATTGTCTACAAAAAAACCTTGAGGTTTTTAATTTGAACCCCCCCAAAAAAAAAACCCCCACAACATCATAACATTATAGGTGCAAAATGAAACCTCATTAATGTTAAATAAAAAGTGAAAGTAAACAACAATATTAACTGTCTTGATCGGAAAGCTCATTAACAACAACATTAGTAACATCAAGTGCTGCAACTGACAAGGGCCCAATTTCATGGCTTTGCTTACCGCCAAATTCTGCGCTTACGATCATGATTCCCCCCTTACATGCAAGCGCCGAATTTCTGCGCTAGCCTTGTAAGGGTAGAATGCCTAGTAACGTGAAGTACGCACGCGCAGAAGCCAAAATTCGCCGCTAACCCGTGTAATACGCTTGCCGTAAGCACAGAATTTCCTGCTTCCGTAAGCGCCGATTCTGTGCTTACGGTAAGCAGAGCCATGAAATTGGGCCAAGGCCAGGATTCGAATCCACGTTCAAAACACTTGGAAGCCCTAGACGGCTTGGCCATGACACCCTGTTATGTAGAGGTGCTCTTTAATAAGCGAAAACTGACTTGCCTAAGAAGGAAGTGCCGAGTGTGTGTTGTAGCAAAACTGCACAGACTCCTTCCTCTATAGATGATGTGAGGGACATGTCATTTTTGTACTAAAATATGGGCACCTGCTTGCACTATGATGTACAGTGTGCCAATGGCAAGGGTTTTGGCCTTACATGTAAGCCCGGTTCATACATCACAAGAAACCGAAAAACGGAAAACAAATAAAAAGTCATGGGACAGTGTACATGTTTTCTGCGTATCAATCGATTGTTGTGCCACAAAAATTGGATTCGATTTCGCTTGATGAAGCTGGCTTTAGTGCCACTTTGATTTGAATCTATTCCATTAGACTTCTCAGATTTCCCAATGGGCATGACTCTTTGCATTTTTTATAGGAATAAGTAATGAAAATGGCCTTGCCCTCTCAGAGATGAAATTCCAGGCTTGCCATACTTCCTTGCTCTCTAGTTATTATGATGTGTTCACTGAAGATGTGATTGCCTAATTTCATAGTGCTGTTTTGGAGCACAATAAAGTTGCCAAGCACAGCAATTAAAAATGCTTACGAAAGTAAGGTTACCAGCCGAATATGAGCCAAAGTACTATCACACATTTATGTACAATCTGTGACTTACTGCTAATGTTTGCTAAGCAGAAAAACTGTAGTCAGTTTTGTTTAAACAATTCACAAAAATAAGGTTCTTTTACAAAGTTCTTTTACAATGTGATTGGTGTACTGCTAATGTTTGCAAAGCAAAATTGTAAGAGTTGTTTTTTTACATTATAAAAATACGGTTGCCAGCCAAAGAACTATCTATCACACATTATGTGTACCTGTACATTGGTACATTGGTGTTCTGATTTTAAATGTTTGCTAAAACAAGCAAACAAAAATGTAAGATTTTTTTGGGCACTTATGAAATTGGAGCCCTGGATGTATTCACTTGATGCTGACCCACAATCATAATTTCATTAAAAAAAACAGAAAAAAAACCCAGAAAAAAACATCTCACTGTGGTTCTGGTCTATGATGGCATCTTCATTCATAAGATTAATCCGCTAGCCATTACCTCAGCTGCCACCGGTGTGCATGCCACAATAACCAATTACATGTACATGTACCCCTAGCACCTGTGACTGGTATCCTGCAAATGTTTGCTAAGCAAAAGTGTAAGTGATTTCTTTTTCACAATGTACTTAGGTTACCCGCCAAGGTATTATCACAATCCGTGACAAATATTTTATATCCTGCTAATGTTTGCTATAATTTTTCTTCTCTCTTTTATGAAATTGGACCCTGGATGTATTCACTTGATGCTGACCCACAATCACAATTCCACATGCTCAAAAAAATGGTTCTTGCTCATGATGGCATCCTCGTTCATATTATTAATCCGCCAGCCATTTCCTCAGCTGCCACCGGTGCATGCATGCCACAATAACCAATTACCCCATGCAATCCAAGGGTCCTCATAAAACATGCACTCTCTTACTACGATCCTAGATTGTTTGATGCGTTGAGTAAGGTTCGGATACAATATTAAATCTATCTGTGTACGTTTATCTACTTTGCCTGTAGGAGAGGTATTATTATGATTATAAATAATACATTTACCAGAGCAAGGCGCTGCAGTGTACACAGCTAGTGCTCATAAAACAAGGAGAACACTGCGAAATTCAGCTGTGGTTGAATTTGGACAATGGTGGAGGAGGGATTTTGGTGCGAGCTATACAATATTTTGTGGGAATGCAACACGATGGCGGACTGAGAATCTTAAAATTGACCTCTGAAGAATTTTCATTTTTTCGTTCAATGTCAATTGGTACCTTCCCCAATGTTAATACATGTACTGTTTACCACAGTTAAACACAAAACACAAGGCAATGGATTGCAACCCATTCTATGTTCTACGGGTACCTCCATTGAAAACCTTAGTGCAGACACTGGACACTATTGGTAATTGTCAGACAAGTCTTCTCACTTGGTGTATCTCAACAAATATGCATAAAATAACATACCTGTGAAAATTTGAGCGCAATTGGTCATCAAAGTTGCGAGATAATACTGAAAGAAAAAACACCCTTGTCACACGAACTTGTGTGCTTTTAGATGGTTGATTTCGAGACCTCAAATTCTAAACTTGAGGTCTCGAAATCAAATTTGTGGAAAATTACTTCTTTCTTGAAAACTACGTCGTTTCAGAGGAAGCTGTTTCTCACAGTGTTTTATACTATCAACCTCTCCCCAAAGTAAGGGTTGATGATAATTATTTTGAATAATTACCAATAGTGTCCACTGCCATTAGCGCCATGTACGTGTACAATGTACATTGTAAATGTACTGTTTGTTCTGCACAATTATTTGTCCCATAGAGAAAAGGACCATGTATACAGTGTTGAGATCAACATGTTGGGACAAGCAATAGAGAAAGGAGATCAACATGTTGGGACAAGCAATAGAGAAAGGCCACTTTCTCTGAGAAAGGCCACTTTCTCTATTGCTTGTCCCAACATGTTGATCTCATCAACATGTTGGGACTAGCCACTTTCTCTATGTTGGGACAAGCAATAGAGAAAGGCTATTGCTTGTCCCAACTTTCTCTATTGCGTGTCCCAACATGTTGGGATAGAGGATTGCTTGTCCCAACTTTCTCTATTGCTTGTCCTAACATGTTGGGATAGAGATTGCTTGTCCCAACTTTCTCTATTGCTTGTCCCAACATGTTGGGATAGAGGATTGCTTGTCCCAACTTTCTCTATTGCTTGTCCTAACATGTTGGGATAGAGATTGCTTGTCCCAACTTTCTCTATTGCTTGTCCCAACATGTTGGGACAAGCAATAGTGTTGGGACAAGCAATAGAGAAAGGAAAGGCCACTTTCTCTCTTGCTTGTCCCAACATGTTGATCTCAACACTGTATACATGGCACAGCCTATCCCAGTGCCATTCCTGCAGCTCACCATAGTAGCACATTTATGAGCAAGTTTGAACAGCTCACAGCTTTATTCATAAAGTATGAGTTACACTTTGTATCCATTTATTGTAAAATTACATGTAGGCCTTACAATGTTGTCCCTTCACAAAGGTCCGCTGGTCAATTGCTAGTGAAAATACCAGTGACCAGTCAAAATTCACTCTTAGTGGTCAGGCTGACTAGTTCAGCATTTATGGACTTCATGTAGTGAAAATGCTGGGGACTAATAGCTACGCTACAAGCTAGCTGGTCCTTCTGGCTGGTCTTTGAAGAAGTTAAAGATGCTATGTCAGATTTTTGGCCGATTTGACCCAAAAATTTTGATTTAAAATAGAATAGGTATTTTGATGGGGGTCGAGAAAGTTACAAGCTTTCATTTGAGCCATTGCTAAAAAAAGTCCGCCAATTATTAGTAGCAGTGAAATAAAGTGCTCAAAATTAGTTTTTGTCGGGATCCCGACAGTATTATCACGTGACCAATTCTTATGTGTTTTATAAGAAACGTTTTAAATTTTTATCATGGTTCCTGACCATTAAAAGTAAAAGTTAACTTGTTTTCGTTAGAGCGGGTGATACTCTTTGAAATACTCAGAATTTGATTTTGAGATCTCGAAATCAAGTATCTGAAAGCACACATCTTTGTGTGACAAGGGTGTTTTTTCTTCCATTGTCTCGAAACTTAGTCGACCAATTGAGTTCAAATTTTACCAATTACCAAAGGTGTCCAGTGTCTTTAAGCGTTTACCAATGAAATGAAGTCAAACAAAAATGCCCACAGCGGGGTGAGGATCTGTGTACTCTGCTATCATGATTTTGATCAGCGTTAAAGGGTAAGAAAAAAAATGAGAACAAGTGGACCCTGTATGATGAGTTTTGATTGATTGTATCTCACCACTACATGCGCCACCTGCATCCTCTCATCACAGTCAGCAGTAAGATCTTGACCCAGAAACCCCATATGCAAGAATAGTATTACTGACCATCATCAAGGTTTTAACATCCGGGACTCTTCCTCCTCCCCAGGGGGCCCGACATTCACACGCAGAACCTCTAATCAATCTACATAAAGTGTGTATGCCCGGTGTGGTGTAATCCAATGGTGGATAGATATGACGTTTTAAAAATGTGGCATGTATTCTAAACCATTTAATACACAGGTGTCTATGAGGTATACTTTACTTACATGACACAGGCCTGTCTATGCTTAGTTTTGGAAAGGGCAAGGGCACCGAGGCATTTTCTCTTTGGTAAAGGGCACCTTACAGGTGTACGAGGAAATTGTGTATTATGAGGAAATTGTGAGGAAATCTACTGTGAGCATTTCATGGGCACCAAGGCAATGACCAGGGGCATGGAGGCAATCGGCTACATTGCCTTAGTTTGTATCAGGCCTGATGATGTGTGTACATTCTCAGCCAATATCTGTAAGGGCCATGTGTGTACATGTATGTCACACGAAGCAATTTAGTGACGTACAGTTTTACTTACAATCATTTCATTAATACAATCATTTCATTAATGGTTTAATGTCCAAATGACAAAGTGAAATATTTAGAAGGGCTTGGCCGCTTGGGCCAGTACCCAACTAGCAATTGCTTATAAATCACAGGGTTGGGCGTTCCACTAATAGTCCAAACAAGTTGGTGTGGAGTGACGTACAGCAGGAGAAGATTATATTACAGGACTGAGGCCATGGGATGCAATTGTTTTTTTCTGTACAACAATTTTGCCATCCTCACAAATTTTCCTGATGTTTATTTTATTTTAAGGATTCCCTTTTTGGAAACGATTTAGAAAAAATACAATTCCCACTTTGAAAAGCACTACGAGAGTGGCAGTTTTGATTTAGAAAAACCCCAAATTGTCAACGGGACAGCAAAAATGCCTAGTCAAATGTGTACGTTGTATTAATGGGCTTTATATTACTACACAGGGTCCAAAGGTAGAAACTACATGTACCGGTACTACAGCATGTACAGTGTACAGTAGCCTCCTGTTCAAATTACATTCTCACTGAGTGTTTGTTGTTTCCTGAGTAACTGATACACCTTCAAACCTTTCACAAGTGCTTCAATTAAGCTTGGGCGATATCGATTTATTTTATTCACGATATATCGCTGACAATATATCGCGATATTCGATATACCGTAATTTTCGGATTATAAACCGCGGTTTATATGTTGATTTTGACATTTTTTTGAACTCCTGCGGTTTATTCTCCGGGCGGCTTGTAAGCTGACGTATAAATATTTAAGAGAAAAACGGCATTTTTAAAAAGAAAGATCGTTTGTAAAATATTCTAAATAATGTTTTTTTTTCTTAAACGAGAACAAAAACCTGCCTGTGTGATGACAAAAACCTGTTGAAAATCCCACCACAATTGTATTCCATGTTTCCTTTGTAAAACGTTTAACAGCCGCCCTCAGCTAGCTAGCTCCCCCCGCTCAGCGCAACTCGGGTTAGACTAGACTGGTGCCCGTCTATTTATCCTAGCGATCTCTACATGCTGGCATCAGACATTCAAGCTATACTCGTGTCTCGGCGAAATAGACTCGTCCCCTGTCTATTTTTCCCACGATCTTTATATACTGACGTCAGACATCCGCTACACTTGTGTCAGCCAGCGGTTTCTTCAGCTCAACCACGCACACCGCAACAGCAGAATGGTGAATGGACGTACGCAAAGAGCTATGCCGCTCCGGGGGATCAAACAAAACGTTTCCAAACTGCCCTGATTGTTGAGTCCAGTAACATTGGGAATTTTATTTCCAGGCGGCGCAAATGCGAGGGCGTAGCGCAACCCGTCAGCGAACATCGCTCAGTACGGTGCAGCCAACATCTGTTGTGCAATCTCGAGATTGAGCAGCGCAATTAACAGATTGCTAGCTTTACGAACTCGCATGTGTGTACATGTGCTTAATGTGCACGCTGCATGATACATTACTGCATACACACACGCTACGTCCGTCCGCCCGTCCGTCGTTGCAATAATCTGTTGTGTGGATCCTCGTTGTGGGACTACAATAAAAGGGAGGGAGAAACACCGGCCAACCAAAAAAAAAAAAAACCAAAAAGAATGCTATCCTATAATAGATCATTTCAATTACGATCAATAGTGTAAACTTTAATACATTT
Organism: Asterias rubens; assembly: GCF_902459465.1. Taxonomy (NCBI): domain Eukaryota; kingdom Metazoa; phylum Echinodermata; class Asteroidea; order Forcipulatida; family Asteriidae; genus Asterias; species Asterias rubens. The sequence continues at coordinate 17,554,167 of NC_047064.1, read as the reverse complement.
CCACTTTAATTACGACGCAACTCCACATTGCGGCCAACTATACAAGACTGAGTGATGTGCCGCCCGCCTGTCACTGCACATCGCCACACGGGGACCACAAACAAGCACGGCCCCTATGTGTTCACGCATGCGGTGATTGGCCGTTTGATGATTGGCCGTTGTTGATTGGCCGGTGATAGTTCCATTCATAAAATCTTGGCTAGACTTCGGACGGATCGAGTAGAGCGGCTGCCCATTGTACAGCGGGGAGCTTGAACGTCTGACCCACGCTTTGAGGCTCGGGGCCCAGTCTAATCAAACGTGAACAACTTTTGTCAACAGAGGGCGATGCGATGCAGGGCAAAGTTCAACTATTTCTCGGTGTGCGTTGTAGACCGATCTTTGATTCACGGAGATTGTTGCCAAAGAAGTTCACAAAACATGGTCAACACAACCGATCATCAAATCGCAAATTCTTGAAAAGGGTTGTTGATGGAAACAAAATATAACTCAGGACTGATAGTGTGAGATAAAAAATCACCCGTAACGCGGCAGGTTTGCGTACTTCACTTCCGTGTTTTGAGGTTAGTTTTTTCATGTCTTTTTTTTATTTTGATCGCGGTTTATACGCCGCGCGGCATATACGCCGACATCTAAATATTTTTTGTAAATTTTGAGGAAGTGCGGTTTATACGCCGCGCGGTTTATAATCCGAAAATTACGGTAATCGCGATTAATTAAATTTGATACGCGATACGCGGGACGCGCACAACATTCCCATATAAGGAGTTGTTTACCCGAGGCGGCGGAGGGCCTTACCATTTTATAGGTGGAGGGGTGTTTTGCTGAAAGAAATTATTGAACAATTAAAATTTTTGCATTTATTTTTTATCCTCACCAAATCTGTCAATCCATGTATACTGAATACCTTTAACATGGTGCAACCATTTTGTTTCCTATTCAAAGCAATGTAACCACAGCTCAACAATTAAAATAGTCTGGTGCCTTCCTGTTATGATGAGAATCAGTATTCATTCCTGTTCAAACTACAGGGAACATGACCGAAGTGACTGTAGTATGATGATGGTCGATACACAATACCCTTCAGACACAAGACGGGTTCTCTTAATGATGATGTAATTGGGATGTCCCATTGAGATGGGAGGGGGGGGGTATAAATAGCGACATGATTGGAAACAAATCTTAGATGTTACTCCCTGGGATCTCCGATAAGCCTTTCGCCGGAAAAACCGTGCGTTAAAATTGAGGCAGTGCTCTTTCCTGCTTACATTAACACGGATCAAGATCTCTGTGTGGTGATAAAACCATGGAGGAAAATAACGTCTCAGTGTCTCAGTACAGATTCAAGTATCCATAGAGTTGTAAGACTAAGAGCCACACAAGGCAGGCCTGTATTCTTCGTTTTTGAAAAGGCAAGGGCACCAAGGCATATTCTCCTTGGTATATAAGGGCACACTACAGGTGTATGAGGAAAAAAATTAAAAAATTAAGGGCATCAAGGCAATGACCAGGGGCATGGAGCCTTTCTGCCTCTGTGAAGTACATTTATCACTGATATTAGGCCTGACGTCTAACTGTCTCGGTACAGATTTGTATCAAATTACGTAGAAGAAGCACTTGAGATGCCACTGAACCACTATTGGCACAAATCCCTAATTTATCATGGAGGAAAATGACGTCGGACTGTCTTAGTAGATTTGTAGGGTTACACAAGAACTATGTAGGAAGCACTTGAGATGTCATGCACGGAACTCCACTGAACCACCATGGGCACAAATCCCTAATTGGTCATGGAGGAAAATGACGTCGGACTGTCTCAGTAGATTTGTAGGGTTAACACAAGAACTACATGTATGTTGGAAGCACTTGAGATGTCATGCACGCTACTCTACTGACCCAACATGGGCATAAATCCCTAATTGGTCATGGAGGAAAATGACGTCAGACTGTCTCAGTAGATTTGTATGGTTACGCAAGAACTACAGGAAGCATTTGAGATATCATGCACGCTACTCTACTGACCCAACATGGTCACAAATTCCTAATTGGTCAATGAAGTAATTACACAAATTTGTGATTTCGCTGAAAACCTGTGAATTAGTTTAATTGGCCCTAATGATAAAGGTGGTTTCAATACACACCTGTGACCTTAAAATGTCCTTAGTGAAAGTTCAAGTTGTGACAAAATAAAGAATTTAAGGATGTCAGCTTTGAACTTGTGTATGCCTTGCCTGCAGTGACACAATGTTTTGTTTTAGAATTTCCATCAAGTTTCTTAAGAAAAAACTTCTCAATCTTAGCTTAAATTGTATTAAATCATGACACTGCTCGGGTTAAAATTTGATGTTTTAGGGAATACCGTCAAACAACCTGTGAACATTTCATCCAAATTGGTGGTCATGTTGTTGTTGAAAAAAAAAAAAAACCTGGAATTACCTAAACCTAGCTCAGGGAATCCTTTCTTGAAATACTTTTCTCTAATAAACAGCTGCTGGTGCTTTTAACCAAGTTGTTTTGGTCAATAACTTTTGGAGATAGTATTCAGACCCTATTTAAAACTGAATGATTTAATTTCTTTTATGGTAGAAACTAACATAAACTAACAATAAACTATCTACATGTAATAAACTATCTTTAAAAAAACTTTAAAAAACATTGACCCACTGATTCTAAAAAGCATTTAACCCTACAGCCATTATACATTAGCTTGAGTTGGTCTGGACAATGCTGGTCACTTTTAGATTCAGACATGGCCCCTGTTCACTTTGCAGTTTGTTCCTTTGTCCATCCATCATGAAGTTGTTTTGTAATTCGCCCTTAGCCTTTTTTATTGAAAGGCCAGGGTCATAAACTGTCAGAGTTAATGTACAGTCATGACTGCAACTGTTGATAACACAGTGTGCTACATTTGCATGATTGGGTATACAACTGTACTCTATTTTATAGAACATAGGCCTACTGCACATGTACATACAGTTTTAAGGTGTAGAGCTATAATTACATGTACATACAAGTACACTTGTTCAGTGTTCATCATGTACACTGTACATACAAGTACACTTGTTCAGTGTTCATCATAATAACATGGATGGAGCAATCCCACACTACCTCCATTATAATTAATACTGTGTATAGTATTTGTTGAAGGAGAGATGACAACACATATTTTAGATAGGAAATCTGTAAACTATTTTGTCCGGAAAATGGTGCATAGCAAAAAATAAACACTGAACTTATTTCTTCCTCCATGCTGAATGCAGTTTGAGTAGCAACGATGATTTTTGAGTTCCCAGCTGATACAATTTGCGTGGCATTTTGCCCTGCTACATATAAAAAATACAAGGGAAACCGTTCACTGTAATGTAAACAGACCTACCAAGTCTCATGTACAGGCCTACACATAGACATCTGTGTAGTTCGTTCGTTGATTTTAAAGTATCAGTGTACATATCGTACAGGCTATAATCTCACTATACTTGTTAAATGTTTATGTTAGTCCATTTGTGTTTTTGTTTGTCTGAGCATGCCTACCACAAGCTGAAGGCTTTTTCTTTGTTATTGTTATTTGTTATTTTGACTTAAATCTGTTTGAATGGAAATAAATGTCTTTAAAAGAAACCAAATGAAGGCTGTAAAACCAGTTTATTTTATTCCATTAATATTTGAAGCTTATGTAAGATTTTCAAAATTTTATGTCAGCCATTTAAAGGTCCTAAAAACTTTGCCAACCTGATTGTTTTAGTAAATTTGCTTCTTGGAAAATGTCATTTTCGTGGTGAACTATGAAGGGCGCACTCTATTGACCCCTACACACATCTGACCCCTTTGGAATCAAATTGCACCTAGAAAGTATGGTCCATGTAAATGGGATTTGAGGCATTGAATGGTGAGGAATCGATGTATTTGGTTTGCGGTAAACATCATTGCAAGTGTTCTTTTGAGAACTTGAATTGCTTTATGTTCTACACTATGGCGGAGTAGATTTTCGGAAAGTTTGATAAGCTTTCATGTATGCTCTCTATAGTTGCCTTGAATATGTGCACTACACTGTAAAACACACAGGGACATTGCACGTCGGGTACATGTACACATTACTTCATGGAGGCAACGCAGCTGATTGCCTCCGTGCCTTGGTGCCCTTGAAATGCTCAAGTAAACAATTCAATTTCCTCAAAGAGTCACAGGATGCCCTTAACCAAGGAGAAAATGCCTTGGTGTCCGTGCCTTTTCAAAAACGAAGCACACACAGGCCTGGACATTGACTACCAAAATGTCACAACCTATTATGATGATGACATTAGGTGAATTGGGTCAATTGAGAGTTGCCTGTGTTATTGTGTAGTTGTCAAATAACACATCATACATTGTACGTGTAGGCATACAGTGTTAATTTCCTCAATAGATGTTAACAATAGATCTTCGTCAGCTTAGCATACAATACATGTATGTAGGCCTTTTATATTGCCAAACACACACCAGCATTTCTGTGACATGCAAGAAGTTCATACTTGAAAGGGGCCCTACAAATCTCTCAAAATGTTGGTGTTTGGAATTGTTCCTATCATTTTCAAGATTTGGCCTTGCATTAAAACACACACCATGTGTTGTTTTTATGTGAGAAAGGATTAAAAATATATATAATTTTAGCTTTTGAAATACATTCAGAGAACTGTACAACCAGCAGAACATACCGTCTGCCATGTTGTGGAGTAAATTATTTGGTTTACAAAATAGTGCACCTGGTTTGAAATAGTTCAAATGGTCAATCGAAGTTGCAAGAAAATAATGAAAGAAATAGCACCCTTGTTACACAGAATTTTGTGCTTCCAAATTCTCGGATTCAAGTGTTTGGGTAAAAAATAACCTCTTTCTCTAAATTACACTATTTCAAAGGAGGTTGTTTCTAACAATGTTTTATAGTATCGACTGCTCTCCAGCGCTCTTTATGAAGTATGTAAGTTTTTATGGTCATTAATTTGTTGAGCAAAGTTCCATTTATACCTTACCCTGGCCGTTAAACGGTCTCTCCAACCATATTAATTTCAAAACAAACACTTTTTATAGCCCAGGGCACCCAATCCGAAGCGAACGTGCCCCTTTACAAACAGGCTGTTTTCAGATCAGATTTTTACTATCACTGCTTTGGAAGTAAAGTGTTTTCATCATATTACTCATGAAACCAAAATGGTTTGACATACGAAACCACAGAGCCTGGACTTCCTGCAGGCTTTTTACATTACATGTATTTATACACAGCTCAATTAAAGGCACTGGACACTATTGGCAATTACTCAAAATAATTGATAGCATAAAAACTTACTTGGTAACAAACAATGGAGAGCTGTTGATAACAAATTGTGAGAAACGGCTCCCTAGTAGAATAGTTTTTGAGAAAGAGGTAATTTCTCAATCAAATATTAATTAAAAGACTTTATAAGGCAACTGAAAGCACCCATATTTGTGCAACAAGGATGTTTTTTATTTCATTATTTTCTTGCAACTTTGAAAACCAACTTATATGCATTTTGGGATACACCAAGTGAGAATACTGGGCTTAAACAATTACCAAAGGTGTCCAGTGCCTTTAAAGATGAAGTCTTACATTTTATTGAGAGTGTTATCAAAATACTTCTTTTATCAACGTTGGATACAAAGAGAAGGGGATACGTCTCAAATCATCCCTCAGCTTAAACCTCAGGCCTGATACGTACTTCACGAAGGCAAAAGGGGCAACTGCCTCCATTGCCCCCTAGTCATTGCCTTGGTGCCTCTAAAACATCCCAATAGAAATGTCTCATGGCCTCACAAAGGTGCCCTTTACCCAAGGAGAAAATGCCTTGACGCCCTTTAAAAAAATGGAGCATCGGGCACGTAAGCTGTTGAGGAAATTCAATACAAATATTGTGTATTGTGTATAATCAAATTACAATCTTGTTTTATCTTTTTATTTCAGCTCTGACGTGAAGCGAAGGATAGATGCGATTGTTGTGAGTATACAAATGTTGTTGTTCTGTGCTGCTGTACAATTGCTATGAGATTTAGTTTACATACAGTGTAGTTATAAGGCCAAGTGAAAAGAAATACCAGTTGATCGTTCAGGTTTTTCCAAAAAGAGGAGAATGAGGGCCTTTTTATTTTGTAAAGGTGGCCGCCAAGCATTTTTAATTCAAACTGGCCACCAAATTTTCAGTTTACAGTCACCACTTACTTTATGTACACGTAGTTACAAGTTCTTAAAAGATAAGTAAGTTTAATGAGAAAAACACAACATTAATTTGTCCTTTTGAAAAAAGAAAATTGTAAAGAAAAAAAGAAAAAAAAAGGATGCGGCCTAAAAAACAGATGAGGGAGGGGACGATCTACTGTTTTTGTTTTAAATTTGGCCTAAATGTTGATGTTAGTGTGTGTACATGAAATTTATGTGGAAGGGTCACGGCCGATAGTCTCACATCTTCAGATCTCGGTCTGGATTTGGACTAAAGGATCTTGGTTTTGGTCTCGGTCAACAATGGTTTATGAACTACCTGCAACATATCCCTCTGGTAATAGGATCCTACATCATGCCTTAGTTGGTTTGTAGATATTTTCATTGGATGTACAGTGTACATGTAGCTGGCGATAAGATACATGTAATAATAATACTAATAACATCTTCTCTAGTGTCAGTATCCACAACAAAGTGCTCATGGCGCTTGCTTCAATAAAAAAGTTCCCTCTTGGTTGTCCTCCAGCGGTGCAAAGATCAAGAAAATTAAAATATGTTTTAATGCTTTTAAGCATGGTCTTTAATGGGTTGTAGGGTATTATTATTTTCTGTACAAGTGTAGAAATATGTTTTGATTTTTGAAAAAAATTTTTTAATGGGCATACTTGAAAATAGACCTGAAAGTTTTCATCGTGGAAGGACAAAAAATGTAAGAAATTTGTGGTGACAAAATGTCTCTTTTAAGATTTCGAAAGAAACTGGTGGTCTCAACATTTTGACCAGTATACTCTGTCTGTCGTCAGAAGATGGACAGAGTATAGTCCACTGTCTCCCTCTTACTGTATATTCTGTCCAATATCAGGAGATGGAGTACATTGCTAAAACACAGAGTTCAGTTCTCTCTGGCTATATTATTTGTTGTGAGGAGACGGTCGGAGTATTCTGAGTCCACTGGTTCCTTCCAATTATACATCATCCCGCTCCCCCCAAAAGGAAATGCCAGTCTGCACATTGACTTCAAAGTATTTTACAGCCTCCGATAGAAAATGCCTACACTGTGGCTATTATGCTCAACATCTGGAGAAAAATTATACACACACCAGGAAAGAACCCTCCCCCCTAAAAAAAAATATATTATATAGAGACTGGAACCCAATTCAGTGTAAAAGCAAAATTTAAATGCTGTCCTAAAAACCAAGACCTGACATAAATATATATGCATCAATTTTAATATGCCTGATGCCCTGATGGTTAAAATCAGCATACATGCACACAATTCTTTGAAAACCAGGCCCCTACCCCCGAAAAAAAATTCATGACAGTTTTTTCATCCATGTGATTATCTAAAAACTCAATATTTGTCCATATTATGAATGAGTGGTGTTACAAGGTACATGTACTGTACATGTCTCTTGTTGATGTTCGTACTGTGTTTTAAGGGTCAGTAAAATAATTGGACATCCATTAATGGCAACTAAGCTTAGTTTGTCAATGAGATCAGCGTTCCCCCCGGCAATAGGCCATATAAAAATAAAACCCACACTGTATTTTGTGTGCGTGTGTCTACACGGCTTTTGCTTTCCTTGTTTCAGCAACAGAATGTTTAGGATGTAAATGAATCCACAGTGGGGCCCTCCGCAAAGTGCATTCAGATTAACTGGTTATTTTTGACCTAGAAATCCTCTTATCACGTTCCAGGACTATATGGTAATACCACATTATGACAATGTATGATGAACAGTTCTTTTCAGAACTGAGAAATCTCCTGAATTCCGAAAAGTCTGTTCCACGGTAGTAGAATAAAGAGCAAGACAGTTCTCAAAAAGAACATAAAATACCTGGCAAGTACACTGTACAAAATATAGGGATACACACATGGTGTTACTGCAAAGCAAATATAAAAACACAATAACTTGTTTATTGACAATGTATTTTTATGGACTATGTGAATGATACACCCTCTACATGGAACATAAAAAAAATGATTATAGAAAAGTTCTCTTACAGTGAATGCATTGTCATGATTCTGACCAGAAAAATACTAAGCAAAAATGAGCAGGATACCAGTCAAAAATTGTACGTGTGACAGTGTTTTGGCTGGTAACCGTATTCTACGAAGCATTATTTTGTTAGGTGCTCAGCAGCTTCTTGTGCTTTTAAAAAAGCATGAATTTGGGCCCAGTGCTCGATGAAATTGAGCACAGTGATTGTGACAGCTCAATTTATTCATGGTTCATTGATTTTGTGTAAATGAAATTGAAATTGAAATTCTGTCGTCATTTATGTTAACACTGGTATAGACCTGAGTAATGTAACAGTAAATATTTGTGCAGTGTACTTGGCCCATTATTTATCGAAAATTGATAAGACAGGAATGCAAACTATTATGAAGCTTAACAAGTGATTACTAAAATTTTATGTAAATCCTTCAGTTCTTCATGATTGTATCATGCCAGGGCTCGATTTTTGGACTACATTATGAACCATTGGCCCAGAGGTCAGTGGTCTTAGTGTTGGGCCAGTAAACTTACATTATGATCAGACAAGTCCGGGTACCAATTAAGATACCCTGTATTAACAAAGAGATTATTATGTACACAGGCCTAATACTTCATGAAGGCAGCAAATTGCCTCCCTGTCCTTATGTCATTGCCTGGGTGCCCTTGAAATGCTCCAGTAGAAATTTACAATTTCCACATTGGGTGCCCTTTACCAAGGAGAAAATGCTCTGGTGCCCTTACCCTTTCAAAAAAGAAACGTACAGGCCTGCTCTACATATATTTTTGCGTTGTTCTTGTAATTGTTCTTGTTTGTGATGCCATTGTTGTTGTCGTTGTTGTTGTTATTTTCGGAGTCGTCATTGTTGTCGTCAACTGTCGTTGTTCTTACGTTCTTGTTCTTGTTTCGTGGTTTGTTTGCTCAAAGTGAAAAGCACATGTATGCATCGTCTTGTAATCATTTGTTATAAATACTGTACATATCTCTCAAAAAGAGTTCTGCGTGTAACTGACCATTTCTGAAATGGTTACACACATAAATTGACAAAAACAACCATAAACACACCTGAATGGGCTTAACTACTCCAGCCAGCGGTTTTGAGGCCTTGCAATGACAAACAGACTGGGCTAGAATTTCATGCTGCGAAGGGGGAATGGATATTTTTATTTTATGAAGGGCACTTCCATGAGGAAATCTAAAAGGCTACATGTATAGTGAGATTTTAAACAGAGATGGGACATGAACAGATGAAGCCCAAGACCAGGGGCTGTACATGTAGACGGTTATCGCACTGCAGCCATCTTGTCTGGTTTCCTGTACTACCACAATGACACTATACTTTTTAAATCCCCAAAAGGAACAAGTCTAATTTCCCTCGTTTTGGATACAATGGTTTAAATGGGGAAAAAAAGACGGCCGCACCATGATACAATTTTGTAGAGGCAAGTTCCAAGCCTGAATGTCCACTACACAATGTTAGGCCTGGAATTTTATCTATCTTCGATAGGGCAAGGCCATTTCCTTTTTCTTGCAAAGGGTACTTCCACTGTGAAAAGTCTATGAAATACTTTTGAAGGGGGAACCAAGGCCAAGACCAGGGCAATAGAGTCCACAACCTCCGGGGCCTCCTTGTAAACTCCTGCAGCCGATATCCAGAAATGCTAGGATTAATCCTTTGCTCAAGTTTGTCCTAACTTGGGATTAATCTTAAGGTTTACATGTTACAGTGCAAGGCTGCGACTCATCCTTTAAGTCCTAAGATTAATCCCAAGTTAGGAAGATTTAGGTGAAATCAACGGCATGCCAAACAATGTAGCTTAAAGAACACAGGCTTAAGCGAATGGAAATTTCTGAACAGGACAGGACTGTTTTCACTGCAAATGTTTCATAGGAGTGTCGTACAGGGCAACTCTTCCGAATGAGTTGTTGCGAATTTGTGGCGTCAAAATTTGTATCGGATTCGCATCCGCATGTACATGTAAGCATGAACCAAGCTTAACTGATGTAATTCTTTCTTATCTTGTGTCTCAGGGTGATGTAAACAAGTTCAGTGACTTGGAGAAGTTACTGCTCTACCTGAAGCTACCCACGTCTGGTATCAACGGGTTGGATTCCCATCACCTCAAAAGGTTAGTCACGTGGTGGACATCGTCCATTTCCTCCTTAACAATTGTAGAAGTTGCATGTCTGATGATTATTACCGTCCTGACAGAATTGGTAAGGACACCTGGGCCCAATTTCATGGCTCTGCTTACCGCCAAAGTCCGTGCTTAATATTATGACTCGAGAGTCGGCCTTGGGAATTTCACGGAGGCCATGGCCACAGTTGCCCCCGTCTTGGCCTTGGCACCCCTTCAAAAGTTTCCCATAGACTTTAAGATTTTCCAATGGAAGTGCCCTTTGCAAAATGGCCTTGCCCTCTCAAAGATGAAATTCCAGGCCTGGAGAGTATCTTTTTTTGTTTCCTTTCTTTTTGTTTAATTATGTAAAGTGCATAATTATCTTGATTGGTTTTGTCTACAGCACATCCCCATCGCTGACTGTCACTCGGATAGAGCAGACACAAGCTTTCAACTGGATCCACAGTCATCTGGAGGAATGTAGTGAGACATCGCTTCCTAAACATGAAGTCTACGAAGACTATCGGTATGCCTCTACTTTTGTCATCTTCTTTTACCTCTAAGTAGGATGTGAAAGCTTTGTGTGGTGGAAGTATAACTAAGAGAGGTTTGTGGTAACACCAAGTAAATATCTCTTTTGAGTAGTGTTGGTTCTGAAACTAGAACCTGATGGTATATCGACTGTGGTACATCAACTCAATGTCACCGTGGTCAAGTGGTTAGACTGCAGGACTTACTATCACGAGATTGTGGGTTCGAATTCCTCAGCTAACCACTGGTTTCACAATGACTAGAATAAATATTGTCGTCTAGTTACTGAATCACAATTTCTTGATTTGTATAATTCATAATCATGAGAGTTAAACCAATGTTTGTATGAGAGAGATTGGCTGTTGCCAGCTTGGTGTTTATATGTCCCTTTGTGGGAGTGTGGCGAGGTTCCACTGATGGAAAGATCATTCAAACTCAGTTGAATCTCAGAGTATACTGAGCATACCACCGGTTCTTTTCAGAAACAAAAACACTTCTCAAAAGAGATATCCACATGTTGTAACCGCAACCTCTCTTAGTTTTTACCTCTTGGTAAACACTGCTACCTTCTGTAGGCTGGGCCCCTGTCTTTATCCGCAGCCATTGTGTGAAGTCAAGTTTTTTACTCCACAAAATGGCTGACTGTGTCAGTTCAGAAAGTAAAATGAAAATCAAGAAATATGGAGCCAAACTTGAGTGGATCAATATACTTATAAAACATCTTTCTAACCATGAATTTTATAACGAATGGTTAAAAACGCTTTTCATGAACCAAGTCGCCTTATCCAAGGCCACGTGTTCCTTTAATACATGTAATAATTATCACTGTACTGCATTTGTCAAGTTCCTTGCCAACTTTCTGGTTTCAATTCTAGATGTTTACATGGTTCAACAAATTTGACACGCACCAAAGCCAAAAGTTCATGGCATTCTCTTCGTCTGTGAAAATTAACAAATCAGTACTACATGTAATACAAAAGTGCTTTGACTTACATACATGCTCAGCAGTACAGGACTCAATACCATAAAGCTGTTTAAAGCAGATAAATGTGTGTGTACATGTACCAGTCACAAGTGATGTTCTTTGTACATGTTGTATGGCAATACTTGTTTTTGCTAAGCAAGATTTTACTGTGCTTAGCAAATTTGTTGATTGTTCATTTGATCAGATACTTTTGAAGCTACATGTACATGTATTAATGGTACATCAACGTGTAGGATTAGCCCTTTATTTTTGTGGCTAAGCAAAATGTCCAGTAAGGTTGGCACTAAACTTGGACATTGAATTAATATGAGCAACCAGTGGTTCAAAACGTGTAGTTGACAGTCAGTAGACTAGCCAACCAGACTAGTTAGAGAGAGGACATGGAGGAGAACAGTTTGCACAGAATAAGCTTACCAGCTTAAATGAAATGTAACATTTGCTACTGGTATCCTGCTTACTTTTGCTTAGCAGAAAATTATAAAGCAATTGTACTGTTTGCTGAAAAGAACTTGGATTTTGGTCCCAATGCGTTTGGTAAACGGCATTTGGTCAGCAGCGTGTATCAATGGTGGTTGCATCTCTAGGTTATTGACGCGGTTGCTAGGCAACCTTTACTCACTCCCCTCGCTGACGCTCGTTGGATTGTTCTGAAAGCACAAGCAATTTATTCCCAATTACTAGCTTGTTGTCTTAGTAAATGAGTAATGGATAATTGTCTCGAGTCCTATCCTTTAAAGCTGTATTACTCTGTTTCTAATCACCCCTATCCCCCCACATAATCTGAAGCTCACTGATTGTAGAGTTGACATCAGGGTCGATCCTTCAGCGAAACCTTTCTGTATGTTACAGTACTGTCAAATTTTAGTCAAATCCTTCAAAGAGCACTAACACAACTGTTCAGTAGCAGAGTAAATATTTGTTATTTCTAATCCTTTTCAAGGAAATAGATCAAAAATTTATTTTCAAGAAACAGTACCCAATTTTATAGAGCTGTTAACAAACGACAAAGAAAGAGACACTTTAACTAATCACACCAAATTACATACACATGTAGGCTACCATTTCTGACTGATGTCTAATTTTGGTAGTAGAACATTTGTTAGCACTTTTGTCTACCGGAGCAGCTATATGAAATTGTGACATCAAAAAGGTCATGATCACATCTTGGATGAACCATATTTCTGTTTCAGTAAAAATTCATTCGACCGCTTAAGAAAGTGTTTGTGCATTTCTTTTGTCTTTTTTTTTTATACAAGATGTGAATGTAACTTTCTGTTCCCTCAATTTTTTTTTTCTTCTGTCTTTTTTAGTGTGTACTGTGAGTCCGCAAGTCGTCGGGTGCTGAGCCAAGCTGACTTCGGCAAGATCATGAAAAACGTCTTTCCTAAGGTGAAACCACGACGACTCGGGACTCGTGGAAATGCAAAATATCCTTGATGTTCTTACTATTAAAACTTGCTTTCCCTTGATCTGCCAGTCCTGATGATTTATGGTGACCACACGAAAATTGAACGAAAAGAACGATCAGTTAATGTTCCATACCCTGCCACCACTTTTTCATTCGTTGTGAAATAAGTTAGTACCTAATTTACTCAAATGAGATATTCCTTTTTGGCAAAAATTAGTGATAAAGTGGTGGCAGGATACAGAAAAATATGTCTGTGAATACAATGTAGTTGTACATGTACATACATGTAGATGCAAAAGTGTTAGATTTTCCCACCAGGCCTCGATGCCGGAAAAGCTATTTTGAGCAAAGTGGTCATTCTTGAGGTGAAAGATTTCTTTGAGACATTTCTCTGCCGAGGTTAGAAAATCTGACGTGGTTAGAAAATCTGACGCCGTGCTCATTAGTCCCTCATGGCCCCCCTAAAGCAGTGAAAATTATCCACGGAGGATTGCACGGAAGTAAGCATGCCGAGTAAGGCCAGTGTTTAATAATGTCCCCGCCTGCTTCCTTTTATGAAAAAAGAAGAAGAAAGAATTTTTTGCAATTTGTTCTTCATGTACCTTTCCTTAACTGTGCACACATATTGCTACAGCGGTCTACGCAAGAAATCTGATATTCAGCCACCGTCACTGCCGTCTATGGACTCCCCTCGTAAAATTGGACCAGTAAGTGTATGAATCAAATTGTAAACATTCTTGTGGTTGAGTGTTTGTCACGTTTGCTTATTGAGCTATGTCCGTGTGTTATTTGTATATGTTGCTTATTGAGCTATGTCCGTGTGTTATTTGTATATGTTGCAGCAAACCTATTTGGTAGCATTTACATGTACATTTGGTAAATTGTCTAATACATGTAAGCCTGGTCTGGTACAATGACTTGCTTAGGCACAAGTTACCACTTAAATTTGAATTCCTTTTGCAAACCATTTTTGTATATTTAGATGTTAGTTATGAATTGTGAATGAAGAATAAAACTTGTTTTTTACACTGATGGGCTTATATGCATTGTATACTCTCTTGCGTTATATGGAGAGAAAAAAAATCCACAAACAAATTTTTGTGTTATATTCAACTAAAGTCGTAGTTTGAAGCATCATGCAGGTATTGATGGGAATGACATTGTCCAACCCGATTTGTTTTCATTCACAGAATGATTTTTCTCGAAGTTCTTCCTTGTGCAAATGTGGTGAGGAGCAGCACCAGCTGAATCTCGCCAACTCCGCCGTCGTCTGCGAGTGGGCTGACAAGATCTTAGGCTCAAGGTTTCAGACCACCGATGAGCTCGCCCACCACCTTGCCAGCAATAAAATAGTGTCGAACTCGGTGGCGTCGTTCACGGTACTCTCCACGAGAGGGAAGGATTCATCATCCCTGGGAATGGTGAAGCTGCCGAGCACGCCTGAGGAACGTAGAAAGGAGACGAACAGCCAGCTGCAGAGGACCATTCACCAGCGCCAGCTGAGCAGACTCAAAGAGCAACAGGCCAACGAGAAGAACAACCACGCGAAGACTGGGGATGGTGTGAAAACTACTAAACAGTGGGAGGAGCGGAAGGGGTTAAGTCGGAGCCACAGCGTCCCCAACGAGATCCAAATGAATGCAAGAATCGAGAGCCAAATGGGAAGTACAAAATGCGAGGAGGGTCTTAGTAATGGAAGCCGTCCTCACAACAGGGTGAGCGATCAGCAGAGGAACCCTGCACAGTCGAATAACAATAGCAATAACAGTAACCAAACTGCTGCAGGTTCAACAGCCGTGGTGTTGACTACCACCACTAATATCAAGGAGAGCCCGAACAAGCGTCGTTTCACTCCCATACAACCAAAGACTCCAGTGCGAGACAGTACTGTCAAAATCCCTGTCAACAACACACAAGTGGTGCTTGTCCAACCCAATGGTGCCATTGTCAATGCAAAAGGACAACCGATCCAGCAGTTGCCTCCTGGAGTCCAATTGTATAAGTTCGCTGGCGTCGGTGGGTCTTCTCAGCCGATGGCCACGTTGCCAGTGCAGAACATTCCAAACTCTAAGCCAGTTGCGTTTGGGTCTGCCAAGTCAAACGGATCGTTGCCTGGAATGAAAAACGGTCAGAATATTATGGTTTTGCCGCAACAGGTCATAAAAGGGTCTCCTGTCGCGGGGAGTGTGCTGGTGGTCAAACAACCGCCTTCAGCCAGCCTTGCCACCAACCTGGTCAGTGCATCCATATCAGGAAGCACAGCCTCAACAGGACACCAGGACTTTCTCAGGACCTCGGCTTCCCAGAGCAACAATCCAAATGTCATGCTGCAGTTACAATCAGATGCTGGAGGCCCACTACCTCAGGGAGGCACTAACTCTTCTCATTCAGGTATTGTCCCAGTAGTGACTTCATTGTCCCCGCTTTCGAACGTCCGGGGAGATCTCTCTTACTTGCCAACTAAATCTACATCTTGTCCTTCCAGTTCAACAGTACTCCTGAGACCTGCAAGTGTAGACCCTCATCAGACAAGCGCACCAAACACAAGCAATTTATCTGTAGCTTTTAATTCACAGACAACCGACTTTGCAACTGTTCAGCTTGCGCAAAACCAATCAACATCGGTCACCTTCGCCACCCTGCCCATGCGCAAGGAGGTTTCGGAGGGCTCATCTGCAGTGTTATTGGGAGGACGTCCGGAGTCCAACATAGTACCTTCAGATGGAAGATTTCAGTCTTGCACAACTTCCAGCGATGCACAAATTCCAGTAAATGTTGCGAATTCAGCGTCTGCGCTGTTGGCCATCTTTTCCAACTCGGCAAACCGGGAGCAGATTCACGAAGAGAACCGAGCAGTTAAACGTTCCCCCAGCAGAATGATCTCACAGCAGATGGGCGGCAATATCGGGGCAGTTCAGGCTGTCAACTTTTCCCCAAACGGAATAGAGAAGAGACAGGTTTCAGTTGCGAATCAGCACAGCAACAGTTCAACGGTGTATTTATCACAAGGAGTTGTCACCACTCCAAAGGATATGTTACAGCGATCGCGTCTTGCGACACCTGCGGGCACGAGCTTTGAATTGAACCGTGGGGCTCATCAAGGACTGCAGAATACTGCAGTTACATCTCTGACTGTACCAATCAAAGGACAACAAGCATACTCGCAGTCCATCTCCTCTAGCAGTCTGATGTCGATGTTAAAAGCACCAGTATTGGAGACAACCCATTTAAACCATCAACAGATGTCTGACCCCGTGCAAAACAGAAACGGCGCCAACCCTTTGCCACTAACCTGCGAGTCTTTGCCTGTTGTCAACGTTCCGATCCATACTAGTGATCAGCCTTTTGTGTCGCAGGGATCTATTGAGATGCCGATTGCTTTTGAAGTCGGCAACAAACGGTTTGCCCTCGCGTCTAGTAATCAGTTTGTACAGACCTCGTCTGGTGTGCCTTTCCAGATACTCTCACAGATCAACGAGCTACCAGCTGAGACCACCGATGCAGTCAACGTGAACACAGAGGTGAATAACGAAATGGAAGTGCTCGGCAGTCGATTCCAAGGCACTCAGGCTGTGCTTTCTGGTGGGCTTGGAGTTGCTTTCGGACAATGTACACCGGTGGGAAACCCTCAGCATCAAGTGGAGATCGATGTCCAAGGAAGGCAGAGCACCACACCAAGCTTCAATCCTCATTCTAACACATCAACGCCAATACCGCCAGCCATGGAGACCATTCCAATCAGTCCCACAGATCCTGGTCAAGTAGTTTTCAAGTTCACCCCAATCCAGCTGAGTGGAGAGCAGCTGGGAGCCAGTGTGACTAGCCCTAGTCCGGTGAAGCCCATGCAGAAGCCAAAACCGACCCATCTCTCTACATCTCAGGGTAGCTTTGCCACTCCCAGTCGCAAGCGACGAAGCTCTGGCACGATAAGGCGGCCAAACATCAACAGTACAATCTCTCTTCCACCTGCTGTAAGCCGACAGATTACACCGACTCCATCTCCCAATGAGAGTCGATGTTCAACGCCGCTGTCGCCATCTATGTTGGTCAACAGCCAAGCTGACACGGCCAGTATGCCGCCCCCATCGCCTGTAATGATTCCGTTAGACCAGCCTACAACCAGCCGAGGATCAATCAACCGTGAACTGTGCTCCCAAACCCTTGGCCAAGTATCCTGGGGGGCGAATGTAGTCGGGAATCGAAAAAGGCATCCATCTGGACCACCCACCTTAATGCAGCCAGCAAAACAGCTCTCCTTAGATGCGGCAAGCTTTCTGCCGGAAGACCTCAACGACCTGAATATCCAAGCATATGATTCCAGTTTTGATTTGGGCCGAGCT
Organism: Asterias rubens; assembly: GCF_902459465.1. NCBI lineage: Eukaryota > Metazoa > Echinodermata > Asteroidea > Forcipulatida > Asteriidae > Asterias > Asterias rubens. The sequence continues at coordinate 17,536,580 of NC_047064.1, read as the reverse complement.
CAGCAACAGTACCAGCGGAGTCACAGCGTCCCGCTACCGGCCTACCAGCCAGTTGTCCTCAGCCAAGACCGGTTCATATCAAACTTCCCAATGTCTGCCGATCAAAGAGGAATCACTGTCAACAATAGGAGTTTCGGGGCGAAGCGTAACCTCACCCAAGAGCTACAGGTGATACACGTGTCAGATGAGGACTTCAACCCAGAAGATAATTTCTTGGGCGGAGGAAGCGTCGCTGCTTACAATGATCTTTTGGTCGCTGATCTTCAACAACCAACAGAGGGGCAGGGGACCTGGGCGGGAGACTCGAGTCTAACAGGCATCCAGTCAGATCCAGACTTGAATGTGGATTTCCCGATCAGCTCCTGCAGCTCGGAACAAGTTACAGAGAGTCAGTTGAGCCTTGCCCAGAGCTTGGCGGACAATTCAAACAGCACCACCTCGACCCTGAACGAAGAGATAGCTGCAATGGATGATATGGGATCAAACCCAGTGTTCCGAGATATCGCGCTCCCGAGCTGGTCCCAGATCGGTAGCCAGAGCAATTTGACAACATTGGAATGCGGTATTTGATGATACTACGACAAACCAGGACACAATTTCATAGAGCTGCTTTAGCAGAAAATATTTCTTGACACATTTAACTAAAGCAGAAATGAGCAGGGTAACAGTCACAAATTGTACATTACATGGTAGTTTGGCCGGTATTTTGTTGTGCTCGGCTGTTTTTTTTTTACGAAAGCAGCTCTCTGAAATTTGGCCGAGATATTGATTGTGTCTGTGGCGGATCGGTTTCTACAGAGTGGTCTCTTCAATTCATTTATGCAACTGGACAATCAGGTTGCATATACCAGAAAAGCTTCTTCGTTGGTGCCGTCTATTTAAGACATTTAGTTGGAGCGACAGATGTGAGATAATAGCAAGATCCTGCTGACCACAGTTGGTGTAACCATGAAATGTGAACATCAAGGGATAGTTAGTTTAGAAAAATAGGCTGGTGCTTGTGGTGCGATGTACCCCCTTCATCCAATGGTCAACAGAGAACTATACAATGTCGGCCATCTTGCGAACCATTACATGCTGTTGGTGAAGCCTGTGTGAGTTTTGTAGCAGAAAGAAGGTATCACATTTATTTTTTTCATTGTGAATTTTTGTTAACAAAAAGAAGGATGCTGAAACACAGTTTGATTGGTTTTTGGTTGATAAATTCAGTGATGCACTTTTCGGTAATTCTTGATACTCTTTTGCAGTTAACTTAAAGAGTCTATGTAACTTTTGTAGGACAAAAAACACAATGTCCACAGATTTACACTAAAATTACACAGTTTGAAGATAATGAAAGAAAGCTTCCCTGAAAATATTACGTGCTGAGGTGCTGTAGTTTTGGGGAAATGAGTAAAACAATGTCATGAAAATAATTTACGTCTCATGAGACGAAAACTATTTTAATCATTTACAAACGTTTTTTCATGACATTGTTTTACTCATTTCTTAAAAACTACAGCACCTCAGTAAGTAATATTTGAAGGGAAGCTTTCCACTATCATTATCTTCAAACCCTGTAAGTTTAATGTAAATCTATGTATATTTTGAAAAGGTACCCAAATCCTTTAAAAGACGGAATTAATCACCCATATTGAAAACCAAAAATCAGCAAAATCATTAAACCAACATCATTGGATGTTGACACCAGAAACTTATATTAAATCTTTTGAAGTTGCCTAGGTGTTTGCCTAATGTACTTTTTGATTTTTCATAGATCAGAATAGGCAGAAAACATTGCTCTGAAATACATGTAGGCTCCAGATATTTTTGCTCTTGCTTTGCTAGAGTGCAAACAAGTTTTCCTTGAGGGAAATTTAAATGTCGGCTGGATTATTTCAAGGGGCACCTAGGCACTCTCCAAATGGGGCACATACGTGGCAGTTGCCCACATTGAATCCAGGAAAGGTATCAGGCTTACAGATATTTTAGGAAAAAAACTAAAACCAAGACCCAATCTTAGTTGTGTTGGCATTAAGAAAACTCTACCGAGAGTGCTTGCAGGTTCGAAGGAAAGGTTAATGGCAATGTCAGCCGGAACTGTTGACTAAGTCGGCTGTGAGACAAGAGAGGTCACAAAATGGACTTTGTGTTCAAGGTGTTGTAGGGAAGAATGGAGTATACATGCACGGACATGTACATGTGTATCTCTTTAACATGCACGGGACCGTGGTACCCAGAGCAAAGCGCAAAGACCATTGCTGTCCCCTAATCGGTTTTTGCTTAACTGGGAATAAAACGTTGAGTGTGTTACTGTTTGTTTGTGTTTTGATGAAGTTTTTTGGAAACTGTCCCCACGTTTTTTTAGTAGTATTTGCACACATTTTATGCCGTCTTCTTTGGTCAGCTTTTGGAAACTGATGCTGATATGGTATTCGTTTGCGAGAAAACAAATGTTAGTTTATAAATACCATGAAAATATTTTTTTTTCAAGATTCCAAATTGAAATGTTTATGTAAATATTACAAATCCGCTATTTTATTGGCGCTTTTTTTTTTAGGGGCGAGTGCAGCTTAAACTTGTCCATGTGAATATGGAACATCAACTGCGTTTAAAGAAAACAAAATTGTCCGGCACTGTTTGCTGGCAGATTTCATATTTAAAAATTCTCTGTGTTTTTAGATATCAACAGGCACTTTGCCGCCGATTTATTAAAAATGTTGTCTACAATGAGCTGTTTCATTGTAGCTTTATTTGAATTATATACAAGTTGAATTTTTTTAAATGCAGCTCATGGTGCTGATAAAAAAAAGAAATGCATTATTACAGCGCTCTCTAATAACAGTTCGCTATACCAAATGCTAGGTAATTAAAACACCTGAGGATCAGTCCAAATTCTCTCCAAGTTGATATGGTGGCTAGTTGAGTTTGAAACCTTTTTGTTTCTTCGGAAGCATCTTTTACTAGTCAAGGAGCTTAAGGACTAGCAACAACAAGATTACTATTTGATTGCCAGCGACACCAGTCACTTAAAAAAGTTAAAGGGCAAACCCATTATTGATCATAAAAACGATGACAGAACGAATGAATTTTATGAGATAATTTCAATTAATTCAAGGAATACTTTTTTTTGCTCAGTTTTTAAGGGAACATTTTTTCAAAGTTCTGTCGCAGTATATTATGAGAGAGAAAAAATTCAAATAAAAATGATATGTCTAGTTTTTGGAAGAAGGTTGAGGGAAAAAAAAAATAATTGGTCTACTCGCCAAAACATCACTGCCATGGCAGTGGCAGTTAAGCTCCACCACTGAAAAAAATTTGGCCAATCACAATCGCAAACAGGTCCGACAAGTTAACATTCCTTTACAAAGTGATACGCCCTTTTGTGGCGATGAAAAATATTTGAGCGAAGATTAGAATGGCATCTATGAAATTTCTTGCTGTGGGGTTGAGCAAAGAAACATTTACTAGAGAAGAATTTGAACCAGCGACCTCTGTATTTATGTGCAGGTGCTGTACCAACTGAGCTGTCTATCTAGCCATTAACCTCTAACTGCCATGTAGCCAGGGATCACAGCCGCGATTACAATACAACCTGGGAAGCTTTTTATTTCAAATGTCAAAGAATAAACCACAGTGAAACTTACTGGGTAAATTTCAACATTTTTCTGGTTGAACAAAGACAAATTTATCAGAGCGGGATTAACGTTCCGGCGCTCTTACTTGGATTTACATGTATAACTTTGTAAACTATTTTTGTCTAGAAATTTAGATCTTCCTGTATTTCTATCCCCCCCCCCATGAAATATTTGTTGAATTGATAAACCTGTGGTAGACTTTTTATGGTGTTTGTCTTTTAATCTCTGTGAATCGACTGAAAATAAATTGTTTTGAAAAATAAAAATTTTGACTTTGAACAACATTCTGTAAATTTAAGATACAAATCTTTAGCATAAATATATATTTTCATAAGTGTGGGGTTAATATTGTAGGAATTGTACAATGTTGCACAGAATCTTTTTTAGATACATTTTTTAGAGAAGGAAACCAAACAAAAGTGGTTTAGAATACTATGTAGATTATCATAGAGCTAATTAGATACCATAGTTGTCGCTTGTACAGTTGGAAATTTTACTTTTGCTGACTTTCATATTTTTGAATTTCTTTTTTATTCCTTGTAAAAAAAAGCAAGATTTGATTGTGATGTTAATGGGAAAAAGAAATGCCTTTGACGTTGGAATTTATTTTATTTTTTGGGGGAAATGGAAGTTTGGGGAATTTGAGCTTACAATCAAACTACAATAATGCCTAAATGGGTCTGTATACGTTTGGTAATGACTTGAAAATTAATGGCAATGCAAACTTACTCGGTTATAAGTACAGCAGCTTTGGCTAGTAAAATGTGTTTTTTGAAATGTTTCATTTCAAAGTACTGTGATGATGGAAAAAGATATAACATTTTATCCCAAAGTTTGAATCTGAGATGTGTCACTGACAGTGATGCTTCTCTCAGATTGTTTAATGTATTCCAATTGCAGATTATTCTACCTGCGTTGACATAGCCGCTCTAGATTTTTGACAATGTCTTTAAAACGCTACAATTTTGTTTAAAGTAAATTTTCACAAGTTAGTTTTATGGTTTATATCTATGTACAACTATACATGATTGAAACGAGCAGTTGGTTCCAACTACCAAACGTATACAATCCCTTTAAAGCTTGTGGTTTTGTTATATATATTCTTTGCTGAAGCAGCTTTATGAAACAGGACCCTGTGATCTAAGTGTACAGGTTGCTGACTTGAGTATCCTCTCAAGTCG